>NC_052511.1:26429596-26587096 GCF_014356525.2 Nilaparvata lugens | reverse complement strand
TCATGAGCAGACATTTGAAAATGAGAAAATTTTCCAATTGACATGTCGTGACTCTTCTGTAGCCGACAGTACAGGTTTGATTTGAGCAGGAAAGGATACTGTACTACGTACACAGTATTCCATAGGCTTTGTATGTGTGAATTATTATTTTCAATTGTGAAATTGAGGAGCTGGGTAGAAGAACGACCCGAGGTCACTCGTGTCGTTTTCCCGCAACACGCTTCATTCTATCCGCCATTAAATTCTGAACAGATTGGTACATAAAATGTTGTTGTATCTTGAAAAATGATTGAGTTGTGAAAATTTTTTGTTTGTGTGGCAAACCTGAAATTATTCAGCTGACAAGCTGTGAGCCAGCAGCCAGTGAAATCCTTATTTTGTTTTCTTACAAAAGAAGAAGCTGATTGATTGATTGATTGAGTACTTTGTAGATTACAGTATATACTGGCTTATACACTCATATACAATAGCTTACAATACAGCAAAATTATAGATGAATTTACATAATATAGACTAAGAAAATAATTATTGAACTGTATATGATATGGAAAAAGCAATTTGGAATAACTATACAAGATTATATTGTAATGCATCTACATAAATTGGCGGAGCTTTGGACATATCAATGTCCATTCTTCGGAAAGAATATTAAAAATATCCTCCCAACTAACTCTCTACCAAATGAATGGTATAAGAAGATCATTAACACATCCAAGGGAACCAATTATCCTCTAGATGATGAAATAATGAAGAAGACGCTCCTGAAGAAGAATCTGATGCTGAAAGCATTGGGTGTATGAATTTCCCGAAAATCAGAACAGTACCATGTAACATTCCAGAGTCTTGATTATGGGATGAAACGTGTTCAAGAAGAAAATATCATCTTCAATTGTTCACTTCTAAATGACATTTTTTAGATCTTTATTACCTACTTATTAATTATCCAATATCATGAGCAATATATTATCATTATCACTACTCTTGATACGGTTTTCCATCATTTTATTGAACCTCTGAACATGTAACAACCAGGGTTATGGAAAAACGACCTGAGACAACACACCTTATATCAATTAATATCAGTTAGCCTTGGATTACTGGCTAATTATGAATAATAGCATTGAGAATAGTATAAAAAGATCAATAAAGTTCAAATACTTGCAAGAATATTGCATTCTGATGAAATAATGAAGATGTGTACTAAATATTTCAAACTCAATTTACACAAAACTTGATTTTTTGACTCAGGTCGTTTTTCCACCCAACTCCTCAATTATTTCCCCTGTACTGTTCACGAATGATTAATGAGAATCATTTCTATGTATGTATTGGCAACACGACTTTTGTCTCCAAACATTTGAACTTGATGAAGATCAAATTCTCTATGTTCACGGCGCAATTGAACTTTATCATCAATCAATTGAATCTCTTGATCAAGCAATTCGGTAACTCTCCATTGGATTTTGGGGCTCAAAAATATTTTTTTATTTAAAAACTAAACGTTTCATTCGAATATAAAATATATTATCATATTATTTTTTATGAGTACAGTTATGGAAAATAAAAGTATTGGTTTTTTAAAATCATTCCCCAATTACAACTGACAACTTTTCGATTTCAAATCGTATGTTCTCAAATTAGGAGTTGATAGTGAGCTGTTGAACGGAGCGGTCGCAGAATTGTTTTGCTCTCTTATCTCAAGTTTCCGGACGGGTCGTGCTTAATCGGTTCATTTAGTGCATGTTTAACCTAAAACGTTCTTTCGTAATAAATTGAATTATCAATTTGTTATTTATTTGTGAAATTGTTTTCAAGTGAATCGAAATATTCAAAGTTTAAATTAATGAAAACAGTATCCAACAATACTTTCCACCAGACGGTAGTGCTAAAAAGAGACCTAGAGCTAAAAGTTCTTTCGTAATAAATTGAATTATCAATTTGTTTTTTATTTGTGAAATTGTTCTCAAGTGAATCGAAATATTCGAAGCTGAATGAATAAGAACAGTATCTAACAATACTTTTCACCGGACGATAGTGCTAAGAAGAGTCCTCGTGCTAAAAGTTCGCCTGAGCTCGAAGAGATGGAACAGAAAAAGCGTGCTCCAGACCCAAGTGTTAAAGCTTCCGGTAATGTGAACTCAGACTTTATTGAATCACTATTTGACCGTTTTGAAAAGCGGTTTAGTAAGGCTATGGATGAAAAACTCGCGCTGCTAGCTACAAAGGTGGATTTAAATGGTCTAATTGAAAAAGTGAATAAACTCTCTGTCGAGAATTAACAGTTAAGAAATCAAATTGTTGCTCAAAAAATCAGAATAATCTCATAATCAGGAAGATGGAAAATTTTGAAAATAGATCGAGAAGGAACAATATAATTTTTCGCGGGCTGAAATATGAATGTGCAACAGTGGATTACGTGAGAACTGTCAAAGACTTTTGTGTGAGTCATTGGGGGCACGAGCAGGTACCTGGGTTAATCGAGCACATGCATTGGGCAAGAAAATAGATAACGGGCCAATCATTGCGCATTTTCCGGACGATCAGGACATCCATTTCATCACGAGAAACAGTAGGAAGCTGAAGGGTACACAGTTTGTGATTCATAAAGACTTTGCTTTCGACACAAGAAAACGACGATCGAAGCTTTTCCGGGTGCTTGGCGAGTTGAAGAAACAAGTTCCGGGAGTGAGAGGAGAGTATCGGTTGAAGTGGATCGTTTAATCGTGAATAGTCGGGTTTTCACGCTGAATGAGGAGAATGGACTGGTCTCGGAGGGAGAGGATGGGCTGCAGAAGATCGGGAGCATGTTCGATGAAAGTGTGATGCGGGCCGTGAGCGGGAGCATGTGTGATGAGGAGGAGCGAGGCGGCGAGGACGAAGACCGCAACCGCTGAGATAACGCCGTCAGTCCGTGTGAGAAGGGACAGTTGAGTATGGTAGCGTACAATGTGGCTGGATTAAGTGGTAAGATTGTTCAAGTATATAATTTTATTTGTAATTATGATGTTTTTGTACTATTGGAGACGTTTGTTGAAAGAGGAAAGCAATTGTATTTTGAAAACTGTTTTCCAGATTACAATTTATACTGGGAATTCGCAGTTGGAGAATCAAACTGAGGTAGAGCAAAGGGAGGAAAGTTAATAGAAATTAGTAAAAGAATAGAGAGTTTTTGTAAGGTAATCGATGCGCTTGAGAGGAAAGTTATTCACATGAATGCAGGACAACGGGATGAATATTATATAGTTCCAATTTACCTGAGTGGTGGAGGAGACATGGAATGGGAGAGAGAATTCAATACATTATGGGAGTTTATGATAGTGCAAGAGCATAATAGAAATAATATGATTTTAATTGGAGATTTTAACGGTAGAATAGGAAATGAACAGGACATGTCGGAATTAACAGATGTAATAGAATTGGGAAATGCACTGAGTAATAAGCAAGAGTCAAAGGATGAGGTGATTAATATGAAAGGTAAGAAATATTGGAGTTCTGTGAGGTTTTTAATTTCATCATTATGAATAGAAGATAAGTGGAGATAGGTGGGGAGACTTTACTTTTATAGGCAGAGGAGCTTCCGTAATAGATCTATGTTGCATGGCTGTCGAATTAGCGCAAATAGTTGGAAAATTTTCTATTGTGCCAGAATTTTTATCTGATCATTTCCCAATTGAAGCTACGCTAATCACGGTTGATACTCTAGAAAAAGAGAGCACAATTTTACCACTCTTACCGAAGTTACATCATAATAATTAGTTATTGTAGTGAGGTCTATGTTTTAACTCGGATTTTCTTTTGTCTGTCTGTCTGTCTGTATGTATGTATGTAACGCGTTGATAGAATTCTATGAGATTTGGCAGAAATATTCCTTTTTCAACTGCGCGTCGATGTATTAATACACAAGGTTTTTTTCAAGTTTTGCATTTTAAGGATAATATGAAAAGAGAAGGAATCCCTCATTACTCCGACATCACTGTATATAATTGACCGAGCGAAGTGAGGTCTAAGATTCATGTCGACGGCTGTGCATTTCTCTTTATGTTTATATGTTGCGCATTCACAGCGATATACGGCATATATTTCCATGAAATTTAACAGGTATGTTCCTTTTTAAATTGTGCGTCGACATATATACGAAGTTTTTCAAAATGTTGCATTTCAAAGATAATATAAAAGGAAAAGGAGCCTCCCAAAGATACTCACAAAGATACAGAATATCTCTTGCAGTTAACAGAAGGCTTGATGAACATGGATCTTTGAAAGTTGTTTTTTTTTGCATGCATCCACTTTTTCAAATAGGATACATTATTCTGAATTATTCTTTGAACATAGGTGTAGACTACTTTCTAGGATCATGTAAATGTTAGGGTCAAGCTACTGAGAAGTCATGGTGGGGGGAGTGAACAAGGCCGTCGTGTTTTTCTTAGGCTAGTTTCACACGGCAGAATACCGTCTCCTGAAGATCATATTTTAGATCATTTCATATTTCGCAGCTCGAAGGCTTTCACAAGGGGATCTCAAATTTCAGACGCGTTTGCTCAGAGTATGACTCATTACTTTTCTCAAAATATTCGGATTTGGATTCAGCGACCCCAAATTTTTTAAAGCGTAAGTCCCATTTTCGAAAATACCCAAAAACAAGGGAGTTACAGCAGTTTTTAATATAGCTTTTACATTATCATAAAGTTATGTTTAGTAAAAATGTACCTACTAAGATAATAATACTTCTGCCTCACAAGTAAAGGTTTTTAGAAGCTTTTAAACACTCTTGAAAAGTTCAAACATGAACATTTTAAACATTAGGGGCCGGTTTCCGAGCTCGGGATTTAGCTGAGTCCAAGACTTTAAACACCTGGAGTCAGAAATTTGGTTTTCCAAGACGGGGCGTAGTCGCAGTCATTGTCATAGTCACGTTTGAATTAAATCTCGAAAAACTAGAAAATTGAACACAAAATAAAATAAAGAGAAAATAGTGTAAAGTTTCAGCTATTTTGAATTATTCAGGAATGTCTAATTCCGTCAAGGAAAAACGTTTCCAATTATAGAAATGAGAAAATAAAAACTAAGACTTCTGTTATAAAAGCTGACCTTTTGGAAAGCCAATTTTCTGACTATTGCTGTTTAGAGTCTGGGACTTAGCTAAATCCTGAGCTCGGAAACCGGCCCTAAAAGTTCTAGTTTAAAAAAAAATTCCAGCTTTGAAAGTTTCAAACTTCAAAAGGTTGAATCCAAATATGGAATCAGAAATCATTTCCCATTATCACTCAATAAAATACGAGAAAAAGTAACCTTGTACAGTTAACTTCACTGAATTATTTACGTTGTCGGGATTTCAATTTTGTCATACAACAATCTAATTCATTAGGTTGAAATCGTTGAATATTACCATGGATTTCCTGTTAAATCATTGACTTAAAATCTTTGCAACAATCAATAAAATCTATTACACAGTATAAATATGCAGTCAGTGAGTATAGAATGTAACATTCTATACTCACTGCATACAGTAGGCTATAAACATTGTGCTGATCTGAACAGTGAGTATAGAATGTAATTACATTATATTACTCTAACAGCTAACTGGATCTGAATTGATCTATTGTAATAAGGGACATAATGAAATAATGTCTTACTATTCCAAGTAAAACGAAACTAATGTTTGTGTTTGTATAAGAGCTGCTGAGTGGATACTGCATACTGAGAAATTCATAAATGATCCAGACCAGCCTGGCGACTATCGACACCGAATCTCCTTTTATTTCAATCAATGAATGAATCTGAATTAAAACCATGTATTGTATCAACTATCCTATTATCGTATTGTAATTCGTGAAGCCTGTTTAGTAAAAGCCAGTTACATACACATAGATTTTTTACCGTCCTTATAAAATTCTATTAGATCAAACAGATGATGTTTGACAAGTTGCACTTATTCGAATTCATAAGGATGGCAAAAAACAATCGTACAAAAATCAACGTGCATGTAACTGGCTTTCGAAGACCCATACGATATTGTATTCTATGATCAAATAGAATAGTAAATATCGAAATAAGTGTTGCAGCCAGAACTTGTGTTAAGAACCGGTTTTGTCCCCGCTTTGTAAGTTAAACTAAACACACAATTCCTCCCCGGAATGTGGGTTTGAAGTGTACACACCATTTCTCCCCACTTTGTGCAGTGGGAGTGTACACACATTTCTCCTCGGTTTGTTCAGTGAAAGTGTACACACATTTCTCCCCTTTTTGTAGGTTTAATGCGTAATTTTTTTTTCAAGTTAACAGAAAAAAAAGTTACAACTGTATTGAACACATATTAATATACTTTCTAAAACAAAAATTAAGTCTCCAACATGTGTGTGAATGTGTGTAAATCAGCCTCCCCGCAATGTATGTTCATTTCTCACCTCCCCGTTTGTTACCTTGTTCCAGTATGTGTGTGTGTGTGTGTGTGTGTGTGTGTGTGTGTGTGTGGTGTGTTGTGTGTGTTGTGTGTGTGTGGTGTGTGTGTGTGTGTGTGTGTTGTGTGTGTGTGGTGTGTGTGTGTGTTGTGTGTGTGTGTGTGTGTGTGTGGTGTGTGTGTGTGTGTGTGTTGTGTGTGTGTGTGTGTGTGTGTGTGTGTGTGTGTGTGGTGGTGTGTGGTGTGTGTGTGTGTGGTGTGTGTGTGTGTGGTGTGTGTGTGTGTGTGTGTGTGTGTGGTGTGTGTGTGTGTGTGTGTGTGTGTTGTGTGTTGTGTGTGGTTGTGTGTGTGTGTGTGTGTGTGTGTTGTGTGTGTGTGTGTGTGTGTGTGTGTGTGTGGTGTGTGTGTGTGTGTGTGTGGTGTGTGTGTGGTGTGTGTGTGTGGTGTGTGTGTGTGTGTGTGGTGTGTGTGTGTGGTGTGTGTGTGTGTGGTGTGTGGTGTGTGTGTGTGTGTGGTGTTGTGTGTGGTGGTGTGTGTGTGTGTGTGTGGTGTGTGTGGTGTGTGTGTTGTGTGTGTGTGGTGTTGTGTGTGTGTTGTGGTGTGTGTGTGTGTGTGTGTGTGTGTGTGTGTGTGGTGTGTGTGTGTGTGTGTGTGTGTGTGTGTGTGTGTGGTGTGTGTGTGTGTGTGTGTGTGTGTGTGTGTGTGTGTGTGGTGTGTGTGTGTGTGTGTGTGTGTGTGTGTGTGGTGTGTGTGTGGTGTGGTGTGTGTGTGTGTGTGTGTGTGTGTGTGTGTTGTGGTGTGTGTGTGTGTGTGTGTGTGTGTGTGTGTGTGTGTGTGGTGTGTGTGTGTGTGTGTGTGTGGTGTGTGTGTGTGTGTTGGAACAAGGTATAATACGGGGAGACAATCAAGTATACACAGCACATTAAGGGGAGGTGTGTACACTAAGGGGAGACCCCGTAGTGTCACTGCTCAATTTTAGTAAAAATCACTTCTACATGCTTAAAACCATGTAAAAACGTAATAAAAAAAAATCTCCCCATTTTGTTAGTACTCCACCTAATTGGGATACACTCCAGTTTCCAAAATTGCCACCACGTTGTGCTACGATCGCTAATACACACTTACACAAAACTCATTTACGGATTGAGCATACAATGCGGGGTACTCGCATATCCCTGCATATCTCCATTGTCTCCTTCACTGTTCGAAGTAACTGGTTTGCTATGGGGCTTGCCGTGAATTTATGAATCAGCAACTTATCTCCTTTTTCGTTCAGACTCATTGAGTCACAGCTTAGCGAATTCATAGTTTATTTTTCTGTTCATTCACTTGAGACATGAGAAGGGAGCGAGGAAACATGCTGCCAGAATGTATTGTGGTACTGATTTTTTAGTTATTTGGTACAAATAGTCTGAAAATGATTCTTCACAAAAAAATACCCTCTGCTAACCTTACAGTGTTAAAAATACCTGTTTTTTTCTCCATATAACTCAAAAACCTTTCATAGTGAAAAAATCCAGAACTGTTTCCAAGAGAATAAAATCCTCTACAATTCAACGCCAAATTAGGTTCATCACAATCAATGGTGACTTGGTAACACAATTTCCCGAGAATTTTCCGCATTGAATTTGGGTTATTGCTAGAATGATGCGAATGGGAGGCTTGTTAAGATTCAAGAATAGCACGTCAGTAAGTTTATATTCTTGAACAGGCTTCACTGAGAATTCACTTACTGTTTTAGAGAAGCGGATGCCTCAAACTTTGCTAACCTAACATTGTATCTCAAGATCAGGATAGCCTATGATAAAATGAAATTTGTCTCTTAGTTTCTCTCCATATTGACATTTTCTTCTGTGTCTGTCAATCCTTGCAAAAACTCTCTTGTAAACCTTGGATTGAATATTTTACTTGTGTACGGCATGCTCACTTTTTGTGAAAAGACGTTGTTCCGGAGAAAAGATTTAGTAATCATACCCTGCTCAAAAAAAAAAAAAAAAATAGTAGTCAAAACACCTTTTCCAATTTTATTTGAGAAAGTAAAAAGTTAATTTGAGAAAGTATCAATTGTATTTGAGAATAGTCACTTGTAATTGAGAGAATGTCAGATGTAGCCTAAATGAGAATAGTCAATTGTATTTAGGAAGTCATCACACATGTAATTGAGAGTAGTGAATTGTATTTGAGAAATCGTCAAATGTAAATGAGAAGATATCATATCATGAGCAGACATTTGAAAATGAGAAAATTTTCCAATTGACATGTCGTGACTCTTCTGTAGCCGACAGTACAGGTTTGATTTGAGCAGGAAAGGATACTGTACTACGTACACAGTATTCCATAGGCTTTGTATGTGTGAAATTATTATTTTCAATTGTGAAATTGAGGAGCTGGGTAGAAGAACGACCCGAGGTCACTCGTGTCGTTTTCCCGCAACACGCTTCATTCTATCCGCCATTAAATTCTGAACAGATTGGTACATAAAATGTTGTTGTATCTTGAAAAATGATTGAGTTGTGAAAATTTTTTGTTTGTGTGGCAAACCTGAAATTATTCAGCTGACAAGCTGTGAGCCAGCAGCCAGTGAAATCCTTATTTTGTTTTCTTACAAAAGAAGAAGCTGATTGATTGATTGATTGAGTACTTTGTAGATTACAGTATATACTGGCTTATACACTCATATACAATAGCTTACAATACAGCAAAATTATAGATGAATTTACATAATATAGACTAAGAAAATAATTATTGAACTGTATATGATATGGAAAAAGCAATTTGGAATAACTATACAAGATTATATTGTAATGCATCTACATAAATTGGCGGAGCTTTGGACATATCAATGTCCATTCTTCGGAAAGAATATTAAAAATATCCTCCCAACTAACTCTCTACCAAATGAATGGTATAAGAAGATCATTAACACATCCAAGGGAACCAATTATCCTCTAGATGATGAAAATAATGAAGAAGACGCTCCTGAAGAAGAATCTGATGCTGAAAGCATTGGGTGTATGAATTTCCCGAAAATCAGAACAGTACCATGTAACATTCCAGAGTCTTGATTATGGGATGAAACGTGTTCAAGAAGAAAATATCATCTTCAATTGTTCACTTCTAAATGACATTTTTTAGATCTTTATTACCTACTTATTAATTATCCAATATCATGAGCAATATATTATCATTATCACTACTCTTGATACGGGTTTTCCATCATTTTATTGAACCTCTGAACATGTAACAACCAGGGTTATGGAAAAACGACCTGAGACAACACACCTTATATCAATTAATATCAGTTAGCCTTGGATTACTGGCTAATTATGAATAATAGCATTGAGAATAGTATAAAAAGATCAATAAAGTTCAAATACTTGCAAGAATATTGCATTCTGATGAAATAATGAAGATGTGTACTAAATATTTCAAACTCAATTTACACAAAACTTGATTTTTTGACTCAGGTCGTTTTTCCACCCAACTCCTCAATTATTTCCCCTGTACTGTTCACGAATGATTAATGAGAATCATTTCTATGTATGTATTGGCAACACGACTTTTGTCTCCAAACATTTGAACTTGATGAAGATCAAATTCTCTATGTTCACGGCGCAATTGAACTTTATCATCAATCAATTGAATCTCTTGATCAAGCAATTCGGTAACTCTCCATTGGATTTTGGGGCTCAAAAATATTTTTTTATTTAAAAACTAAACGTTTCATTCGAATATAAAATATATTATCATATTATTTTTTATGAGTACAGTTATGGAAAATAAAAGTATTGGTTTTTTAAAATCATTCCCCAATTACAACTGACAACTTTTCGATTTCAAATCGTATGTTCTCAAATTAGGAGTTTTGCTCTCTTATCTCAAGTTTCCGGACGGGTCGTGCTTAATCGGTTCATTTAGTGCATGTTTAACCTAAAACGTTCTTTCGTAATAAATTGAATTATCAATTTGTTATTTATTTGTGAAATTGTTTTCAAGTGAATCGAAATATTCAAAGTTTAATTAATGAAAACAGTATCCAACAATACTTTCCACCAGACGGTAGTGCTAAAAAGAGACCTAGAGCTAAAAGTTCTTTCGTAATAAATTGAATTATCAATTTGTTTTTTATTTGTGAAATTGTTCTCAAGTGAATCGAAATATTCGAAGCTGAATGAATAAGAACAGTATCTAACAATACTTTTCACCGGACGATAGTGCTAAGAAGAGTCCTCGTGCTAAAAGTTCGCCTGAGCTCGAAGAGATGGAACAGAAAAAGCGTGCTCCAGACCCAAGTGTTAAAGCTTCCGGTAATGTGAACTCAGACTTTATTGAATCACTATTTGACCGTTTTGAAAAGCGGTTTAGTAAGGCTATGGATGAAAAACTCGCGCTGCTAGCTACAAAGGTGGATTTAAATGGTCTAATTGAAAAAGTGAATAAACTCTCTGTCGAGAATTAACAGTTAAGAAATCAAATTGTTGCTCAAAAAATCAGAATAATCTCATAATCAGGAAGATGGAAAATTTTGAAAATAGATCGAGAAGGAACATATAATTTTTCGCGGGCTGAAATATGAATGTGCAACAGTGGATTACGTGAGAACTGTCAAAGACTTTTGTGTGAGTCATTTGGGGGCACGAGCAGGTACCTGGGTTAATCGAGCACATGCATTGGGCAAGAAAATAGATAACGGCCAATCATTGCGCATTTTCCGGACGATCAGGACATCCATTTCATCACGAGAAACAGTAGGAAGCTGAAGGGTACACAGTTTGTGATTCATAAAGACTTTGCTTTCGACACAAGAAAACGACGATCGAAGCTTTTCCGGTGCTTGGCGAGTTGAAGAAACAAGTTCCGGGAGTGAGAGGAGAGTATCGGTTGAAGTGGATCGTTTAATCGTGAATAGTCGGGTTTTCACGCTGAATGAGGAGAATGGACTGGTCTCGGAGGGAGAGGATGGGCTGCAGAAGATCGGGAGCATGTTCGATGAAAGTGTGATGCGGGCCGTGAGCGGGAGCATGTGTGATGAGGAGGAGCGAGGCGGCGAGGACGAAGACCGCAACCGCTGAGATAACGCCGTCAGTCCGTGTGAGAAGGGACAGTTGAGTATGGTAGCGTACAATGTGGCTGGATTAAGTGGTAAGATTGTTCAAGTATATAATTTTATTTGTAATTATGATGTTTTTGTACTATTGGAGACGTTTGTTGAAAGAGGAAAGCAATTGTATTTTGAAAACTGTTTTCCAGATTACAATTTATACTGGGAATTCGCAGTTGGAGAATCAAACTGAGGTAGAGCAAAGGGAGGAAAGTTAATAGAAATTAGTAAAAGAATAGAGAGTTTTTGTAAGGTAATCGATGCGCTTGAGAGGAAAGTTATTCACATGAATGCAGGACAACGGGATGAATATTATATAGTTCCAATTTACCTGAGTGGTGGAGGAGACATGGAATGGGAGAGAGAATTCAAT
Organism: Nilaparvata lugens; assembly: GCF_014356525.2. Lineage (NCBI taxonomy): Eukaryota > Metazoa > Arthropoda > Insecta > Hemiptera > Delphacidae > Nilaparvata > Nilaparvata lugens. Next base: position 26,575,225 of record NC_052511.1, on the reverse strand, counting down.
ACATTATGGGAGTTTATGATAGTGCAAGAGCATAATAGAAATAATATGATTTTAATTGGAGATTTTAACGGTAGAATAGGAAATGAACAGGACATGTCGGAATTAACAGATGTAATAGAATTGGGAAATGCACTGAGTAATAAGCAAGAGTCAAAGGATGAGGTGATTAATATGAAAGGTAAGAAAATATTGGAGTTCTGTGAGGTTTTTAATTTCATCATTATGAATAGAAGATAAGTGGAGATAGGTGGGGAGACTTTACTTTTATAGGCAGAGGAGCTTCCGTAATAGATCTATGTTGCATGGCTGTCGAATTAGCGCAAATAGTTGGAAAATTTTCTATTGTGCCAGAATTTTTATCTGATCATTTCCCAATTGAAGCTACGCTAATCACGGTTGATACTCTAGAAAAAGAGAGCACAATTTTACCACTCTTACCGAAGTTACATCATAATAATTTAGTTATTGTAGTGAGGTCTATGTTTTAACTCGGATTTTCTTTTGTCTGTCTGTCTGTCTGTATGTATGTATGTAACGCGTTGATAGAATTCTATGAGATTTGGCAGAAATATTCCTTTTTCAACTGCGCGTCGATGTATTAATACACAAGGTTTTTTTCAAGTTTTGCATTTTAAGGATAATATGAAAAGAGAAGGAATCCCTCATTACTCCGACATCACTGTATATAATTGACCGAGCGAAGTGAGGTCTAAGATTCATGTCGACGGCTGTGCATTTCTCTTTATGTTTATATGTTGCGCATTCACAGCGATATACGGCAATATATTTCCATGAAATTTAACAGGTATGTTCCTTTTTAAATTGTGCGTCGACATATATACGAAGTTTTTCAAAATGTTGCATTTCAAAGATAATATAAAAGGAAAAGGAGCCTCCCAAAGATACTCACAAAGATACAGAATATCTCTTGCAGTTAACAGAAGGCTTGATGAACATGGATCTTTGAAAGTTGTTTTTTTTTGCATGCATCCACTTTTTCAATAGGATACATTATTCTGAATTATTCTTTGAACATAGGTGTAGACTACTTTCTAGGATCATGTAAATGTTAGGGTCAAGCTACTGAGAAGTCATGGTGGGGGGAGTGAACAAGGCCGTCGTGTTTTTCTTAGGCTAGTTTCACACGGCAGAATACCGTCTCCTGAAGATCATATTTTAGATCATTTCATATTTCGCAGCTCGAAGGCTTTCACAAGGGGATCTCAAATTTCAGACGCGTTTGCTCAGAGTATGACTCATTACTTTTCTCAAAATATTCGGATTTGGATTCAGCGACCCCAAATTTTTTAAAGCGTAAGTCCCATTTTCGAAAATACCCAAAAACAAGGGAGTTACAGCAGTTTTTAATATAGCTTTTACATTATCATAAAGTTATGTTTAGTAAAAATGTACCTACTAAGATAATAATACTTCTGCCTCACAAGTAAAGGTTTTTAGAAGCTTTTAAACACTCTTGAAAAGTTCAAACATGAACATTTTAAAACATTAGGGGCCGGTTTCCGAGCTCGGGATTTAGCTGAGTCCAAGACTTTAAACACCTGGAGTCAGAAATTTGGTTTTCCAAGACGGGGCGTAGTCGCAGTCATTGTCATAGTCACGTTTGAATTAAATCTCGAAAAACTAGAAAATTGAACACAAAATAAAATAAAGAGAAAATAGTGTAAAGTTTCAGCTATTTTGAATTATTCAGGAATGTCTAATTCCGTCAAGGAAAAACGTTTCCAATTATAGAAATGAGAAAATAAAAACTAAGACTTCTGTTATAAAAGCTGACCTTTTGGAAAGCAATTTTCTGACTATTGCTGTTTAGAGTCTGGGACTTAGCTAAATCCTGAGCTCGGAAACCGGCCCTAAAAGTTCTAGTTTAAAAAAAAATTCCAGCTTTGAAAGTTTCAAACTTCAAAAGGTTGAATCCAAATATGGAATCAGAAATCATTTCCCATTATCACTCAATAAAATACGAGAAAAAGTAACCTTGTACAGTTAACTTCACTGAATTATTTACGTTGTCGGGATTTCAATTTTGTCATACAACAATCTAATTCATTAGGTTGAAATCGTTGAATATTACCATGGATTTCCTGTTAAATCATTGACTTAAAATCTTTGCAACAATCATAAAATCTATTACACAGTATAAATATGCAGTCAGTGAGTATAGAATGTAACATTCTATACTCACTGCATACAGTAGGCTATAAACATTGTGCTGATCTGAACAGTGAGTATAGAATGTAATTACATTATATTACTCTAACAGCTAACTGGATCTGAATTGATCTATTGTAATAAGGGACATAATGAAATAATGTCTTACTATTCCAAGTAAAACGAAACTAATGTTTGTGTTTGTATAAGAGCTGCTGAGTGGATACTGCATACTGAGAAATTCATAAATGATCCAGACCAGCCTGGCGACTATCGACACCGGAATCTCCTTTTATTTCAATCAATGAATGAATCTGAATTAAAACCATGTATTGTATCAACTATCCTATTATCGTATTGTAATTCGTGAAGCCTGTTTAGTAAAAGCCAGTTACATACACATAGATTTTTTACCGTCCTTATAAAATTCTATTAGATCAAACAGATGATGTTTGACAAGTTGCACTTATTCGAATTCATAAGGATGGCAAAAAACAATCGTACAAAAATCAACGTGCATGTAACTGGCTTTCGAAGACCCATACGATATTGTATTCTATGATCAAATAGAATAGTAAATATCGAAATAAGTGTTGCAGCCAGAACTTGTGTTAAGAACCGGTTTTGTCCCCGCTTTGTAAGTTAAACTAAACACACAATTCCTCCCCGGAATGTGGGTTTGAAGTGTACACACCATTTCTCCCCACTTTGTGCAGTGGGAGTGTACACACATTTCTCCTCGGTTTGTTCAGTGAAAGTGTACACACATTTCTCCCCTTTTTGTAGGTTTAATGCGTAATTTTTTTTTCAAGTTAACAGAAAAAAAAGTTACAACTGTATTGAACACATATTAATATACTTTCTAAAACAAAAATTAAGTCTCCAACATGTGTGTGAATGTGTGTAAATCAGCCTCCCCGCAATGTATGTTCATTTCTCACCTCCCCGTTTGTTACCTTGTTCCAGTATGTGTGTGTGTGTGTGTGGTGTGTGTGTGTGTGTGTGTGTGTGGTGTGTGTGTGGTGTGTGTGTGTGTGTGTGTGTGTGTGTTGTGTGTGTGTGTGTGTGGTGTGTGTGTGTGTGTGTGTGTGTGTGTGTGTGTGTGTGTGTGGTGTGTGTGTGTGTGTGTGTGTGTGTGTGTGTGTGTTGTGTGTGTGTGTGTATGTGTGTGTGTGTGTGTGTGTGTGTATGAGTGTATGTGCGTCTGTGTACACGATATCTCATCTCCCAATTAACGGAATGACTTGAAATTTGAGCATTTTAGAGCATGAAAATCTCTACAATTAATGTTCAGTAACATTTTCACCTAAAATTGAAAATAAGCTTTAAATTCGAGAAAATGTGATTATTCAATTGCAAATTATTGTTGATTCTATTAAATCATTCACTATGAAGAGACCTCATGTGTGTCTCCAGCGTTATTGCCCTGTCACCAGCTGGCTCAAATCTTTGAATAGTAGACTTGAGATGCGCGGGAACACTAGCGTCAGGTGATCAATTTTCATAACGGCGAGGAAAGTTGTGTGAATGCGCCACACCATATTTTTTAAATTCAACTTGCGACTCTTGTATTTGAGATTCTACTCTGTATTTGAAGTATTATAATATGTGAAATAGTCAGGTAAATATTATGCTTTACCAGTGAAAAGTTCTCAGCGTTAATGTTTTTTATCATTAAAAGATATCAAATCTTCCGAGTTCAATAAGGTTTTCAGATAGGCTGAATAATTAAATAACCAATACCAAAAGAAAGTTTCCCTTAATGGTGATGGTGATGGACGTTCAATCTCCCTGTTTATGTAATGATCCGACATCCGATGCACATTTTATTTCATCTCTGGGATCGTGATTGCACTTGTAATGTGTGTCGAAGCACTTTCAATAAGATTTCGAGTCATTTGTATCTAATTAAGCTTGATTCTCTTCAATTAATTATTCTTGCCCCGATATTGTAGCAAGTCAATCCAATTCCATCCTTTCCTTGTTCTCCAGATCGGCCCTTCCTCTCCATTTTTAGACTGAAAAGTGATGTTAGATGGGGTATTACCTGCTTCTATAATTCTGTACACACCTCCAAGTATGAATAGATAATGAATATACAAGAATTTCCTTTCCAACCTATTTTTTATGATGTTATAGAGAGTATTCTTTGAAAAGCCGGGAGGCTAGCTTCTCCCAGCTGGATCTTACAGGAATAAGCATAACAGGCTCGTTATATAAAATAAATTTGATAATTTTGAGTTGAGATTGATCTCTAATATCGGCACTTTTTTCAAAGGTGATTCCTTATTTTTTCCCATCTTCTTTTGACATCAAACTATCACTTCCTTGTCCCAGTTTGGTTGCTTTTGACTATTACAATTAACTCAATGGGTTCTGGAAGTAGATAATTTACCACAATAGATATCAAACAATATGGGCACTGTATCAAAATACACACACTATAATTTGTAGGATATAGAATTAAGTATACACCCCAATTTATATAGTGACGAAGATTCAAAGAAAACGGTACTTCTCAAAGAAATAAAGTGGGGATGTTTTTGGAGTGTTGAGGAAGTTAAACAAAATGATCCCAGGAGACGGCACAGTTGTCTTTGATTTCGAACAGTTGATTTGGCCAAATGATAAGTTTGAGAAGGACCGGATGTTGAGAAGGGAATCAATGAAGAGCACGCATTCTGGGAGTCGTCGGATTAGGCAAGAAAATTGAAGATATTTAACAGCTGGGTGTCCTATTAGATGTGCGGGAATCGAAGAGATGCGAACAGACAAATACAGCGAAAAAAGTAGAGTAGAAAGAGAAGAGTGAGTAAGGGATAGAGGGGTGAGTGTCAGAGAGAGTTGGGGAGAGAGAGAGAGAGAGTGAGCGTGGTGGGTAGGAGAAGAGAATGAGATGAGAGATGGTTTCAGACACATAGAATGAGAGCTTATGAATGTGTTTATGAGGAATATTTTGTTGAAGTGAGTAGAGAGACAGTGTCATACAGCGAGAGAAATAGAGCAAGAGTGAACGAGAGAGAATGAAAGATGGAGAGAGATAGATTGAGAGAGAGTGATGGAGTGAGAGAGCGATGAAACACCAATAATGCGCAAAGTATCGCAGGTGCATCGTTCCTGATTTGAGAGGTGCATCTGGAACAAAATTGCTCTACCTGCTCCATTTTTTATCTGTTTTTTCCCGTTTCACTCAACTTTTGTTCATTCAACGACCATCAACTCTACACGCAAGTGAAGAGTCCATTATTCATGTGAAAGCAAGCACTCGGCGGATGATTGTTCACAAACATAAAAGAAATAAGGAGATGTTGATGCAATATGAAGAGATAAAATAATTTGAGTAGCTGGTGCAGATGTCGAGAGAAGATGCGGTTTTTCAAGATTTCGGTGCAGAATCTGGGTTGAGATATTGTTGAAGAGGCGAACAACTTTTTTAAAGTATTTGAATTGGAATGAAAATATCCTTAATCAGGCAGACTTGAAAGTACCACTCTACATTTCTGTAACAGAACAGAATAGGAAAGAATAACATAGATTAATGAAGTTACTCTCCTATTGGAAAATATTGAATTTTTACACCTTGGAGTTGAGAATTGAAGTAAAAATGTCCATGTTATTCAAATTCAAATATGAATAAGTTCTGCTTGGCTTGCTTTATTGAAATTCAATCTATAAAAATAATTATTTCTGCAATAAAAAGTATACATGAAATAATATGAGAATATTATTATGAGAATAATCAAAAGAACGTTTGAGATGAGTTTGATGATGTATTAAGAGGTAGCAAAACCTTGAAATGTTCAAATGACTCGAACATTCGCATGGAACTTTTCAATATGACACTTTCCAAAGGTGTTACATATATCTGCCAATTAACGCCATACATGACTATAAATTGTCCTGGGTTTCCTCGTGAAGTATATAGTCAGTGTTGAGCACATTCTAATTCCAGCATCAAGCTTGACCTGTACCACTACTGATTTGTATCTAACCGGAACAGCTGTTCTTATTGTATTTTACAATAGAAACAGCCAGCCAGAAGTATGGCTGATGCAGTGATGAGATTTACTTTAAATTGTCAGAATTCCCTGTAAATGAAATGAATGCTTCCCATACAATCAATGCTGCCAGTTGAAGCTTATCTTAGTTGCTTATAGCGGTCCCTAATGGGACAGTTGTCACAAGAACGAGCTCCTTGTTTAGCAAAGTCAGAACGGCGTGTCTGAAATGACCCAAGCACTGAGCAACCGATCTCTGCATCTACACAAAAGGATTGACCCCGCTAAAAGGTCAGCACCTCTCTATTGCGGGCAACCGGGCTGGCTCACTGGCTGCCGTATTTCTCCTCCACGACATTCACCTTCATTAGCGCTCTAAACATTGGTCATAAATATCAAAGTTGACACGGATATGAGACTAACGTTCAGAACAGTAACATAATTGAATGGATAGATAAATTAGACTACAAGATACAACACCAAGTAATATAACAATTAAGAGAAATAACTCTGAGAGTTCCTTGAGGTAGCTACCTGAAAGCATCTGAGATTAAACCTTGGAAAATGTATGGAAATGAGATTTATTTCTATATTTTTATATTTTTTATATCTTTATATTTATATATTTATATATATATATATATATATATATTTATATATATATATATTTATATATATATTATATATATATATATATCTTTATATGTTTATATTTTTATATTTTTATATTTTTATATTTTTATATTTTATATTTTATATTTTATATTTTATATTTTTATATTTTTATATTTTTATATTTTTATATTTTTATATTTTTATATTTTTATATTTTTATATTTTTATATTTTTATATTTTTATATTTTTATATTTTTATTTTTATATTTTTATATTTTTATATTTTTATTTTTATATTTTATATTTTTATTTTTTATATTTTTATTTTTTATTTTTATATTTTTATATTTTTATATTTTATATTTTTATATTTTTATATTTTTATATTTTATATTTTTATATTTTTATATTTTATATTTTTATATTTTTATTTTTATATTTTTATTTTTATATTTTATATTTTTATATTTTTATATTTTATATTTTTATATTTTTATATTTTTATATTTTTATATTTTTATATTTTTATATTTTTATATTTTATATTTTTATATTTTTATATTTTATATTTTTATATTTTTATATTTTTATATTTTTATATTTTTATATTTTTATATTTTATATTTTTATATTTTTATATTTTTATATTTTTATATTTTTATATTTTTATATTTTTATATTTTATATTTTATATTTTTATATTTTTATATTTTTATATTTTTATATTTTTATATTTTTATTTTTATATTTTTATATTTTTATATTTTTATATTTTTATATTTTTATATTTTTATATTTTTATATTTTATATTTTTTATATTTTTAATTTTTATATTTTTTATTTTTATATTTTTATATTTTTATATTTTTATATTTTTATATTTTATATTTTTATATTTTTATATTTTATATTTTTATATTTTATATTTTATATTTTTATATTTTATATTTTATATTTTTATATTTTTATATTTTTATATTTTTATATTTTATATTTTTATATTTTTATATTTTTATATTTTTATATTTTTATATTTTTATATTTTATATTTTTATATTTTTATATTTTATATTTTATATTTTTATTTTTATATTTTATATTTTTATATTTTTATATTTTTATATTTTTTATTTTTATATTTTTATATTTTTATATTTTTATATTTTATATTTTTATATTTTTATATTTTTATATTTTATATTTTTATATTTTTTATATTTTATATTTTTATATTTTTATATTTTATATTTTTATATTTTTATATTTTTATATTTTTATATTTTTATATTTTTATATTTTTATATTTTATATTTTTATATTTTTATATTTTTATATTTTATATTTTTATATTTTATATTTTATATTTTTATATTTTATATTTTTATTTTTATATTTTATATTTTTATATTTTTATTTTTATATTTTTATATTTTTATATTTTATTATTTTTATATTTTTATATTTTTATATTTTTATATTTTTATATTTTATATTTTTATATTTTTATATTTTTATTCTTTTTATATTTTATATTTTTTTATTTTTATATTTTTATCTTTTATATTTTTATTTTATATCTGGTTATTTATGTTCAACTGATCTCGATACGGTTCTAACGATTTTCATGTAATTTGGAACATAGTAGGTTTATGATAAAAAAATTCGATTGCACTAGATCTCATCCTTGGGTAAACTCGCTGAAAGACATTAAAAGGATAATTCTTCCTTGGCTGAAACAGCTGAGACTTTCGTCGTCTGTGTATAGTAAAAAGTGAGCGAGTGATTCTGTGGAAAATCAAAATATTGCATCCCCGTAATTCATAAGCTGACGTATAGCCAGCTGTGAAATATAAACACGATCATTTTAGAGAATTGTGTTCTATTTATCTATGAATAAATTAATAACGAGCGAAGCTCAGTGCCCCAGTATTATAAATTATCCACCACAAGATTCAAACAATAATGCTTAATAATATTTTGATTGAATGAATTCCATTGATCTAGTTCTATAGAGTTTGATTCTCTTTTTACCTTGACTACTCATTTACAAGTAATAATATTATAATAATAAAAGAGTTTGTTAGCATTATTTGCAGGAAAAAATATTATTTGAGTGAAGTGTATGCTTCAGTTTGAAGCTTATTCAGAATATCACTGTGAACTATTCTTTAGTAAACATGATTATCTATGATACATTAACGGTTAGCTTGTATTTATCGTGTGAGTTGTTAAACGTAGACAACTTGATATCGTAAATACATAGATTTTTGTGAGGTATCGTGAGACGGTGTCTAATAAGAAGGAAGATAATGAGAGTCTTTGAACTAGCGAATGAGCGAGTTGGCATTTTGAGCTAGCGTATTCTACCATCAATGTTTTACCAGATCATACACTTTACGAGTTACGACCTCTTCTGCACAGAATTCAATGAAGAAGCAGAAAATGCAAATTTATAATGGGAAATCTTGATAATACACCAATGTTTTTTGTCATGAAGTATATTATTCGATATAAAATAGATGAAGCAGAGATATTGCATTTTATAGGAACGATTTGATATAACAGTGAATAAATAAACAAATTATTGTGAACATCAAAATCAAATTTTATATTTGAAAATCAAATTTTCCTCCAACTCTCTCAAGAATGCAAATCTACACTCAGACTCATCCATTTTGAAATTATTCGTTTGTCCTCCAGGATTCTTTGATTCTGTTTATACGATTTCAAGTCCTTCAAATCACATACTATCGTTGATATTATCGCCTGATTTTGAATTATCTTCTCCCGTGTATTGAAAACTTGAAGAACTATTATCATTCTTTTGAACTTCCAAGTTTTTCAAACTAGACGAACGTTTCTCATTACTTTCAATTTTTGAATCTCTCGAACAAGAAGAAAGTTTTCTATTTTCTTCCAGATTAAGACTATCCGACAATATTCCTCCCGCACTGGTCTTCACACTCTCAACAGGAAAACTTCCAATTGATTCATTGTTTTCTGTCAAAGGTAAATTTTCCAAACTTACAATTTCCTCCAAACTCTTATTGTGCATAAATTGTTCGTTGACATAATATTCAGTTTCGTCATGATTTGAATCAATAGCACTTTCCAAACCACGATCTGCGATATTCAAATCTTGTTCCTTGCTGCTTAAACTTGATGTACCCTGATCACTACTTAATTGTCCTGGTGATTTTCGTGAAATATGTTCGAAAAACTCTGAATGAGAGATTCTCGCTGGACTTTCAAATCCATCTGAGCCTTCATTCATTGCTAAAAAGAAGTGAACTGAAGATTTTTTCGAGCCATTTTCCAGTAGTAAAGATGTGGAATCTGAGCCTCTGTGTCTGCCTTTGTATTGTAAGCTGCCTCTTACTGCTGTTGAAATATTCATGTCCTCTCTCTCTCCACCCATCATTGAGTACAAATTATTTATCAAAGCGCTGTCACTGTTCAAATCAAACAAAAACATGGAGATAAACAACACTATATGGAGGGACTCAATGAATTAAAATACCTCAAGTACTTTATTTCAAAATGTGGATAAACAAATGGGGCTTCTTTATTTCACAGCGCTGCGCGTTCCATGATCTGTCAATGACAAATTGTCATTCTCGAAGAATTACGCAGCTATAATCTGTTTTTTTTTCTAATTTGATAACAAGTAAACTTCTTGAAATGTGATGATGTAAAATTTTGGATAACTTGTTACAAATTCTCTACTTATTAGAATGATTTCTGATGTGATCTGATGGAATGATGGATGATAATTTTCCTGATGACAAGCGTGTAGCGTGATAATCTATTCTAAACTGTTTATGCAAAACTTTGAAATTCATGCAAGCACTTACAGCTCAATCAAAAACTCGTTTTTGAAAATTATGTTATTTTTACTCATTGACGGGAGGAGACTTGATTCTCCAAGACCAACGGTTTTCAGTGCTGGAATCAAAAATTTATTTTCGTTCTCACATAAAAAATGAAAGATTTTTACATGCTCCACTACATAACTACCACTTAACTACTTAGGGCGGGGACACACCAGTTAGTCAAGACAATACTAACACCAGTTAGCCACAATACTTCACATAGTTGCTTATGAAGCAACACACACCGATTAGTCATTGCAATTAGACATGTCTTCATAAGCAACTATGTAAAGTATTGTGACTAAACGTGTCTTGTCTTTTGTTGACTAACTTGTGTGTGCCTAGCCTTACTCTGTACTCCACTACTACCACTATGGACTAGACTACAAAACTGCAAGCGCAACAAATAATATATAATATGACGACTGAGGACTGACTGTCTGACTGACATGTCACTGTGACTGTGAGTAGATCAGCTGATCATTTCGTGTAGCAACGCGTCCGTACATTCAGCCACAGAAGCGACGAATACGTACAGTCAGCCACAGAAGAGCTTTAATAATTGCCCGTACTATGCATGTTTTTGCGACAAATAACCTTGCTTAATAGTTCGTTAAAGTAACCAGCGAAGTAGCAAAACTAAGGTATTTTGAGAAGGTAAATTTTTTAGGATTTCGGGTAGGATTTCGGGGGGTGCTGAAGCCCTTTCAGCACCCCCCATGGCTACGCCCTTGCCGCCACTGCTATCTCTGAACTCCTGTACTCACCTCTGTGTTCCAATCTGCAGAATATTAATCAACATTTTAGTTGAACAAGAACAAATACTGTTATTCAAAAAGCAAATATCTATGAAACGATAACATAGTATGAGTTACAGAATATTACAAACCCCTCCGTATGGGGTTGATTGGAATTCTATTTGCTATTATTCTATTCTTACTATTTTGCGTGGAAACTGATTTTACAAGAAACTTGATACTATTATTATAGGTAGTTTTATTGTTTGATTATTAAAGTTAGTTCAATTGTTGTAGATGTCATGATTGTTTCATTATAGGTGAGTTTGTTTATTCTTGATAGGTATTTTACTCTGTTTTTGTGACTGATAGAGAAGCAGAGCTTTGAGAAACGTTAGTGGTTGTCACCAAGCTGCAATCTTAGCCATTAAAATAAATAAATTAATTAATCAATCAATAAATATATAAATAAATTATTATTCAATTAATGTAACAATTTTTTGTAACAATGAATTTCATTTTAAGTTTAAATTATTTCACTATTTACTGAAATTTTTATTCCCATATAACACCGTGCTTATAATAGAGAATTTTGTTGTGGATGAAACTATAAGTTTAAGTTAAGTTTTACTGCAAAAATAACCCACCTTAGTTTTAAATGAAACTAAGTTTCAGTTAACTGCAATAACAACCCACCTGTACAAAACTGTTGTTGAGTTACGAAGCCCTTGTTTCCTGGATCAAAAGCTTTGTAAATAATCTCTTGATGGGACCGATCGAACAATAAAGGAGGATCCTTTAGGTCATCTCGAAAGTTTATACATTTATCTAGAAGATCGACTAAGAAATTCAACGGGTCTCCTGAAACAATACAGATCACATCAATAGGTTCTCTCCAAATTCTTGAGATTCATAGAAAAACTTGGCTAGTAAATAGCAATAGGAAATATTTCTAATTATACAATCAGATAGGCCTATAGCTCTCCATAGAATGAGTACAGTATCTTCCAAGGGATATGTTATCCCTAATTGTGTGGAAGTAAAATTTACTCAAAATAAGAATCCTTACAATAATATGATAAAATATTTTTTTAAACTTGATATATTTATTTTTTCAAGTTGATTGAATTTTTATTTATTGATAATGAAGAAGGAATACTAAATTTACTTGGAGTGTTCACCAATAAATGCTCAATCAAAAAGTTGAAAATCTCTTCTACCCTTTTTTCTTTTAAAAATTGATATGCCTCCTGTTGTGATTTGTTCAGTTCTCTTCCCCGAAGCTGAAAAGGAAAATTATTATAAATTATTACAAAGAAGAATCGATTAAATAAGAAAAATATGAAAAAACCTATATTGTTAAAATAGAAAATGAGTAGGCCTATATATAAGCGATTTTTTTACTACCTAATTTCAGTTTGTAAAATTGGTTATAAAATTCTCTTATTCATATGAATTTGTTCTGTTAATTAATAATCACTCTTAAATAATATTAAAAAAATAATAACTTCTCCCGAAATATTGTAGTCTTAATAATACTTACAAAGACTTTATCACCGACATCAACATTGATAAAACCTTCGCTGTTTTCAAAACCCGTGGAATGAATTTCTTGAAACTTTGTGTTGCTCATTCTATTTACTGATACTATTTTGATTGATAACTGGAAAATAATATTCTTCAGAATGGCTTTCTGTTTCTTTGTATTTTTTCATGTGGTCAAGGAACTTTTATATATTCCTCCAATTTTATTTCAATTCCTACATTTTGAAAATTGGAAAAGGAAGGCTGATTTTCTAGGTTATTTTCCGTTATTTTGATGACACCCTCACCAAAATATGTCATCTGATTTTTCATAATCATAGATATTGATCATAGATAAAATAAAACTGACGCGAAATTCTCAATTCCAATGGCGTCATGAGTAGAGTCTTGGCAATACCTACTATTACTACTTATAGTAAGTATTGGTCTTAGCATCGGTCTAATATTCTATTGATTTATTTAATATCATATCCAATATTGGTGCGATTAGAATGAATTCAAACGAGTCGCAGACTAATGAATCAATTTTTTCAATCTTTTAAGTTTTCTCTTGGCATGTTTCTTGTCAAGTTGATTGAGTGGTTCCTGAGTTATTGCCACTGGCAAGGAGTCCTTCCTTTCACTTTATTTTCTCAATAGCGTAATAAAAATGCAATTTCTATTTTACATCATCATGTCATCAAACTCATACGATTTTAATTTAACAGCTTAGGTTGATAAGAAATCCCTGAAACCCCTTGGTTCTAAAAAGCATCCATATTGAAAGGCAAACATGACCAGCACCTAGTGAAATTAACTCGAAATCTTCAGCATCGATTGACCAAGGAACATTTATGTTATTGATAAGGAATGCTGACAGTTCGATCATATAAATAGCATCAATGCTCTCTATTTAAACAACGATGACAGATTGAAGTGAATCTCAATACACACACATATGATAAGAGCATCATTAACAGTGGCAAAATCCTTGTAGTAAAGAAGAATAAGAAGGTGAGCATTGGCAAGTATATAACTATATTGTATCCATGTTGCTACTTTGGAATTATAGTGTATTACTATAGTAGCGAATAGCATGCCATTGTAGTTGAGTTGTCACGTGCGCCGCTCGCCCCGTTGTCATGGCAACCAGTTGTGCCATTGTGATGATGATGATGATGATGATCGAGGCCCCTATCATCCTGCATCCATCACTATCATGGACCTTTTCCTCATCAACCTACAGATAGGAGGATATTACTGCCCCAGGCGTTCTGACGATCAACAATCACTCACAAGTAGCAAAAGCATATCATTCACAAATTACAAGTTTGTAAGAGAGGCAAGGAAAAAGTGAAGAGTGGAGGGATCTCAAATAATAAAAGGTAGGGAATAAATAGAGAAAACGAAAGAAGTCAAAGTCAATGAGTGCGGGTATAAATATTAATGAGCGATGAAAGCATTCGGAAGGAAGGAATTTCATCGAAAAAGGCGAAACAAACAAGGATGGAATAATAAACTGCTGTTCACAAAACACACTTCACTCTTTGAGCTTCTACAGTTCAGTTTGTGCGATTGTTTGGGTTTTCTTCCACCAAAATTCGAACTAAAATCCACCAAAAAACTGCAGAAGAAACAATGATCGATGACCTTCTTACTTTCAACAATTGAACGTCCGGTGTACTTTGTTCAAATCAAAGTGTCGAAGCTTAGAGAGTACGAAGCTTTGTTCAAATCGAAGTTCAAAGTTTGTCGAGGTGTAGACTTTACTCCGGTTCTCCGGTACTTACTTCACCAAAAACGGACTGACGAGACCTCCAGACATTTTACCGCATTGTCCACATTTAAAAAACGCTCTCTCCTTCAATGGCTAATACAATTCACCACACGGAGCTATAGGCCTAACCTTTTCTTGAGAGATGTGGGTTGGTACGCGCCGAGGCCCAAGTGAGATGCACTCTCAACAGGCAGCGATGGCAACATGGGAAGCATTGATGTTATCCACAAGTAACGCTGACTGGTTAAAGTGAATCTCATTATAGTCATAAATCTCCTGACCGGACAATATATCGGTTAATTGCCATTGCTTGGTGGTTGTAACGTCGGTCCAGCCTGCTTTGAATTCCGGACATGAGGCTGATGTTACTACTGGTCGGCTTTCCTCTGCACACAAAAATTGATGAGCTCTATCGTGAGATTCACTTTGAACTATCAGCATAGGTTGTATGGGAAGTATTGATAGACTACTATCCATAAGGAATGCTGGTACTTTAAAGTGATGCTTACTATAGAATAGTACATTATTTATTACAATACAACTAGAAGAGTTTCAACAGTGTATCTGTCTATAGAGCCAATTAGGCTCATGAGGCTATGATTCTTGTTTGGATGGACGGTAGCCCAATTCGTCAATACAATGTCAGCCTACTTTAGTTTACGAACATATGATGTGTAACTACTACACTGATTGGTGAGTCCTGAGTTTAATGACCTAACTGTTCAAGTCAAATATTAATGAGTTGGTAGGATGAGCTGGACTAATGTGTTGAAAAAATTGATTTCCTCTCATTTTCCAAATTGATAGTTTCAAAATTCCAATATGGTAGTTATGTTGATGCTACTTAAATTATATTTTGGGTATGAGGAGAATAGTTACCACGAGTTAAATGGCGTTTATAGGGGAATTATGAAAATATTTCTCATTCCATGAGGCTTGAAAGCACTGATTCTCAATATACAGTATAATACTGTATAATACTGGTTCATCAATTCTCGTAAATTTATGTTGTTCACAATCAATATATTTTTGCTATTTTCTTTGTATGAAAACAGTTTTCTGTTCTTCCCTGTACGTTCTATCAAATTAATGTAGCGGAAGCGGACCAACGTAACTTTATGAATATACCTTAGAAATAGCCTGCAAAAACCCAGAGAGTTGATAATTTAATTAATTAAGAAACCCAGGGAGTTGTCTATCAACTATTGTGATTGTGATATTGAAAACAGGGGAGTTGCTGTAACACATACAGCACAATATTTATTTAAATCCTTCACTAATCCAAAGCAACAAAGTTGCAATTTATGTGGGAGACTATGAAGACTTCCTAGGAAACAGCTGAAAAAGTCTGACAAGCAATCTTCATTTAACCTTCTAACCCAGATGAGAAACAGCGAATCCTCCCCCTTCACCACCCACCCCTCCTCATCACTGGAACACGTGTGCTTTATTATAGATTAGTAAAAAGTTGAGTCTGTTTTGAAGATGCCCGGTAGCTTCACAACACTTTTACCGTGGGAATGAGATGTAAAGCTTCTATTGCGAGATTCATTGCAAACATTCAGAATTGGTTGAATGTGAAGCGTCACCTTTCTTATGAGGAAAGCTGACAGTTTAGAGTGAATCTTGCTATAGACATAATATTTTAGTCCACAGTCATTCCCAAACTTGCCGTTTTTTTATCTCATGCAAAAGTTGAATCTGTTTTACGGGTTTGAAAAAATCAACATCTTTTTTCATCACCAGAAGTTGAAAACGCTACTGAGAACACCATACTGTTCTAATGATTATTTCAAAATACTCCCAGAGTCAAGGTATAGATTGAGTTCTAATAGATTGGGCTCGAAAAAGTCAACACTTTCCATGAGAAACAAGTATTCGGCGCTTCCCATCATCTAACATGATAATCTCTTATCACTGTTCAAAGAATTTGTTTGATTCTAATAATGTTGACTTTTCTCACATATGCTGTCAAATTAAATGACTACAAATCTATTTTATTCACGAGTTCAACATGTAAATATCAACATATTTTTCTAATCGTGTGTACATATTGGATAAACATAAACATATTTGGTTGGAAAATATTTGTGTTTGTGGAATTTTCCTGCTAACCACAACAATGTTTTCAGGGACTTTAAAAAATTTCCGAACAATAAAAACCTAATAATTTTGTGACTATTTTTCTTCTGCTTTTTCGAGAAAGCAAGACATAAGGTATAAGAAGTACAGTAAAGTATCAAGCTATTGAAAAAAATACAATTAGCAAACAAAAAATGTAGACTACTCACAGAAACATTGTCGTAGAGGAGCAGTAGTTAATTGCAATATTTCAGTAATTTCCATCTAAAGCTATAAACACAACATTAAAAAGGATCTATAGAATGCAATCCTGTCACTGACAGCCTTATTTAAAACTCAATGCCAATATTTTTATACAGGATTCCAATCGATCATAATCAATGTCTCTTTGAAGTACTCCTCTTATCATCAATCAAATTCTAAAACTAGACAATTGCAAACTCTCGAACTGTTTTAGCATTTCTGTGTCTGAACTCAGAAGTAAATAAACTAGATAAACTAGGGACTATACAGAATATCCCAATTTACAGAGAGGTTATAAGATAATTGATATTAGACTATCAACCAATCGATTTTATCACAGAACCCATCTCCAAATAATTCTTAGATTTGAAACAAAATTTTCACTCAGACACAATATCAGTCCTTGATTTGTCCTTGCCAGCTCAAAAGCACATATTATATTCATATTGCACCATGATAAACGAATCAGAAACACTATCCAATATTTTATTACGAATAGAAACACATCTTCTGTTCAGCTCTCAAGCCTTGATAGGAATAAGTTATTATCTGTATTACACAGTGGAGATCCGAGCATGATACTAGTGAGTCTCCCATGACTGACGATTGATGTACGTGTCAAGGAGATTCTTATTTCATAGATCGTCTGAGCCGAATCCAAATCCTTTTCCAGCGTGAATCGATCACGCTACACGCACGAGCGTGGCACTTCATTGATTGAATAGCCGTGAACAGGCGTGAATTTACGGATAATACCGGCAATGACTGACGATTCTATGATTGTAGCCTGTAACATTTATCATTGAGCTCAACTTCAATGTCATAATCACTGAGGAGCAGATGTATAGGCTATAGGGTTTAAGATGTTGAAAAGTTGACAAATAAATAAAGTTTAAAAAGGAGATGCAGTAATGTACTGATTGGACTTGGAATACAGCATTCACTTCTTTCAAACAAATATATTGTTATCATTTATTGGAAATATCTTGGCCCATATTATTATTTTATTGATTCAACAATAAACAATTATTACGTAAAATAATTTGGGGTAGGATCAACAGGCACAGCCCAAAACTGTTCCCCAGCGAATTTCGATTCATTGAAATACTCCAGAAAATAGGTTATGTTTTCTTCACTTTATAAAATTTATTTTTGGCAAAGCCAACTCACAAGTTACAAGAATAATAATTGGTGAGTTGTTCATGATGTTATTCAAGTAACTATTGAGAGAGTAGTCCAATGAAAATTAAAAACTCAATTTTAAAATAATGAAGATACTGGAATTTCAATAAACTGCTTTCCATTATATTGTTTCACCGAAAATGATGTTCTTGTTTTTGTTTGTACATTATAAATTTGCAGTCATCTTGGGAGATATTGGGACATCCTACACCCCTTCTGGTAACTGGTAACTCCGATCTAATTATTGATCACAAATCCTGTCGGAAATAGTCCACTTGCTATCATTGTATCCACCATGTGAACTTTTCGAATTCGAATTTCCCTGGCAACTATTATCGTCTGTTAATAGTTGTTTCTTCTGCTTTCTAGTGGTTAAACACAAAGTGTGAATTGGTGTGTTAATGCTGCACTGTTTCGACACTAGTACGGCAGTGTGAGAGTGTGCACGTATAGTGAGATCCACTTCAAACTGTCAGCATTCCCTACATAAAACATCAATGCTTGCCAATCAACCAATGCTGACAGTCTGAAATATATCCCACTAGTGGGCTACGTGGGAAAATTCGAATTTTGAGTTTTACATCATGTGCCATGCGGCCATGCCCACACCAAGGATCAATGACGCACGCACTTCGATGTACAACATCGAAATGTGTATTGAAAAAACCCACTACAAAGTCTATTAAGTATTTTTATAGATGTTGTAACGCTATAGTTTAAAAACTATCAGGCTGAGTTAAAAGACTAACTTGTGGTCTATACTAAATGGGGACATATGGTTTGTGTCCTGTGACTCCTGGCTCTTTTTCTTCTCTCTCTTCTTCTTCTCCTCCTCCCACTCCTCCTCCTTTCTCTCCTCCTCGTATCTCTCTTCTCATTCTTCTATCCTATATACGGTTTGACGTAAGTCTACTGAACGTCATCAATAAATTTCAATGATTGACACTTTAAATAAATGATGCTGTCAAATAGAGCACTGTACGGCGTTCAATGTAGAATATACTACATAGTACAAGATCCGACTTTGTCGAGTGAAGTGATGACAAGTGGAAGTGGAAAACATATTGATTGGCGAGAGAGGACTCATTTGTATAGTACGTGTGGCAAATATCTATATTAGATATTTCAATATTCCCAGTTCTTATAGCTGTATATAGTTGATATAAAACTGAAGTTGATTTAGTTTTATGAATGCAAAAAATATATCTGAAATGCAGATCGGATCTACATACTGAAATTGCCGAAAGTGATAATATTGATAATTCTCCATGGGAAACATTCTGACCTTCTTGATTGGAATAGATTTGTTTCAATTTTCATTTAAAAAAGAATTTTCGAAATATATCGGACTTTACTGTAAGATCTCCCTAGACGTGCACATTTTCATTCGATACTCGTTTTCCAAGGTAGAAATTGAATGCATTCTAATTCATAAAATATGTTTATATTGTGACAGAAATTAGAAATAGATTAAGTATCTATTTCATTATTTCCATGGATTTCAATCTATTTCTCAAATTGACAACTACAGCTATGTTTGATATGATGATATGCCCATTTTCCAAAATACTCCCACTAAAACTTGTATGGAGTGAGTTTCC
Organism: Nilaparvata lugens; assembly: GCF_014356525.2. Classification (NCBI taxonomy): domain Eukaryota; kingdom Metazoa; phylum Arthropoda; class Insecta; order Hemiptera; family Delphacidae; genus Nilaparvata; species Nilaparvata lugens. Next base: position 26,555,423 of record NC_052511.1, on the reverse strand, counting down.
AGAAGGTAACGCTACGTATCTCTACCAGTCACAACGAAACAACCTGTATTCCTTGATTACTCAATCAGAATTCTCATCTCATTCCATAACAAAATCTCGTCCGCTCTTTCTTTCAACCAGCCTACCTGTCTCAACCAGCATAAGTAATTCCCTCCACTAGTCAACCAAGTAGCTGTAATTCTAGTAAACTGAATTTCCCGCGCGATCGTGACTAGTTTTGGCGCGAAAGTGGGGTCACGTTGCGAACAGCTGATGCTAAATCGCTTACGCAATCGTACTCAGTTAACTGTTTACGTTTTTACCAGAGTTTACGTTTACCACCGAACGAAACAGAAAGCCAACCGGGTTTAGAGTCGTGATTGATGGTGAATCACGCTCGTCACGAGGGGCATAGCGCTGAGAGAAACTTAATCCACGATTAGCGCGATATAATCGTCGGTTAACAACAGCCGTAATCAGCTAGATAAAATTGAGGAAACGTGGGAATCGTTCTGTTTCAATGAATAGCCGATAAAGTGTGGAAAAACTTAGTAGAGAAATCTGGAAGTGTAGAACTTGAGAAATCATGTCTGTCCAAGTTTGTTTTCTCAGTAATTGATGCTGTAATGTTTCTGTTTGTCTCAACTGATGTGAGCATGTAACTATAATGATTACAAGAATATTTACTGACTCGTAAAAATTTCATTGAAATCCTCACACTTCCAGCTATCATTCAAATAATAGTCATTTCACTCTAAATATTCAAATCAAATGAAAGTTCTCTGATCTTTGTGGCTCAGAAAAGTTCATATATATATATTCGGATTTATCCGTCTTTGGCGTCAATCTATACTGTATAAATAAAAATCAAACCTCAAATTTTGACATTCAATAACTTTTTCATGTGTGCACCGAATTTGATGATTTTTTTTAGTTGTATTTGTTATGTTCAGGAGCAGGTTTATGGCCTATTAATCTTATGATCCGACTTCAGGACTCTTTCCTACGGTCCTTCAAAGTTTACATGTGATCCTTATGGGAGAAGATTTGTGAGCTGACCACACACAGAAATAAAAATCAGCTGTTATAATCATTGCGTCACCCAACAGCCGTCGGTAGATTTGATTTTCTATTTTCTTTCCACTGATTCACAAAATCTTAATTCTTAATAATGCCGCGGTAAGAAAGACGTCCAAACTTGGGTCATAGAACTCGAAATGCTGTAAATTTAGAATATGCACGGGAAAATCAGCAGCAAGGAGATTATACCATTCAATTCCTAGCAAGCTGCATTCAACTATATCTGAAAATACAAACTGCTGCACATCTTGTATAGCACATTGGAAGTCCATATTGAGATATAAAAGTTAATACTGATTGTTGCATAATTTTCATAAAAATATAGTGCATCAGATTAAGCTAAGGCCAAGTACACCTGAGGAGGCGCTGTTTGGTGATACAAAGTGTTGATCTTATGGAGATTGCCTTATCATACCGTTCCACGCCAGTGTATCCCCATTCAGTGTGTGTGTGAGTTCTTCCATTCAAACCAATAAACAAGAAGCAGCTGGATGCAAAATGCCGCATCGCGCATCGCGCCTCCTCATGTGTGCATCCAGCTGAAGTTTTACACTAGTAGTTCTGTGAACAGTAGACCTCACGCAGTATTCTCATCCACAAGTACCTTATTGAAACTATAGACCTTATGGAAATACAGCAATAGACTGGCTTCTCCACACATCTGTGTAATCACTTGTCAGCTGATTTATCTATATATATAAAAGCGAAATGGCACTCACTCACTGACTGACTGACTGACTCACTCACTCACTCACTCACTCACTCACTCACTCACTCGCAGAACTAAAAGTGATGTATCGGCTAGTGATGAATAATTCTATAGTCTGATTTCTACTCTAATATTGGCGTATGAAGGAGGCTCCTTCTCCCTTTTATATTATCCTTGGAATGCAAAATTTCCAAAAACCTTGTATATACGTCGACGCGCAATTAAAAAAGGAACATACCTGTCAAATTTCATGAAAATCTATTACCGCGTTTTGTCGTAAATGCGCAACGTATAAGCATATAAACATTTAAACATTAAGAGAAATGGCAAACCGTCGACTTGAATCTTGGACCTCACATCGCTCGGTCAATGAGATGCATGGCGGTACGAAGTTCGCCGGTCCAGCTAGTTTTAAATAACTTTTACAAGCGACGCTTACCGGGTAAAGTTGTTTATATATTGAGAACTCAAAAAACAGAATCACAACTTTCTTACATCTGATGTAGAGGACTTTAAACTGAAAAATTTCAAATTCCAGCTTTTAACATGAAAAAAATACATAAAAAATAAGTAATGAATTTTTCTACTGGTTCCATAATACTATTGGATATTTTGCATATTGTCAAGTAGCTTGCTATGTGGGCGTTATTCAATCTGTTTTGAAGAAGCTGAGGATGATATTTTGGATATTCAATTGAACTCATCTCAAAGTTTGTCAGGTTATTCCTTTGTTATTCTGGTAATTCATGATTTATCAATCATTCTTTATCTAACTTGAATAAATCTCAAGAGCTAGAATGATTGGTAATTCAGTAAAAAGGAGTGTAATAACTTCAAAAGCGATCTTCAAGTCATCATAAAAATGTAATGTCGCTCTTCTGTGGAGTCAATTTTATCAACGATCTAGGAAGAAAAAATTTAAAACAAAATTTTTTAAAATGTTATTAATATTGTACTACCTATAATATGTTCATATTTATATTCAGTATCCTCTATTTTCTGATGAAACTGGAACTGAACTAAAGGTAACCAACTCCAATCACAATGGACAAAATCAATGTTTGAGAAGAAACATGTTATTTTATTATTAATTCACCATAAAAAAGTACATTATTGGAAGAGACATCATATGAATGAATGTGTATTCTTCACAGAATGATCGAGACATATTCATGTAATCACTGAAATTCATCGTTACTACTTGTACAACTATGACATTTAATTGAATGCCACAATTCAGAGTGACAGCAAAACTACATCGAATTTATGAATGAATGGTCAAGGGAGAATGGAGCAAAATCCTCAACTATGACAACACATCATGTTAACAGTTGTTGGTAATTTTCACTATTCGACGTGTGTCTGTGTGTGGTAGCTTCAAAGACATAATCAACAATAGTGTCAATTAGTCTACCCCTTCCACAACCTTCATAATAGAAATCCACAAATCCATAACTTTCAAAAGGTTAGGCTATTCAACTAACGAGCTGAAGACGCACTCTTCAGTGAACTCTTTCACCTGCTCGCTCTTCTTCGGCCTACTCTACTGGAACAAACTTTTGTATTTCCAAGAACCCATACTCCACAAACATGTATACAACATGAATCTATAGATATGAATACTAACATATACAAATAATCTGGACAGTTACGAGGGAAAGATCAATGGAATTTGGTTTTGGAGGGGAACTTCAAGCTGTGCTTAAAAATGTTCATTCATCCAAAATTATTCCATTCATTCAAGATGCAATAATTGAGGAAGTGCAGTTTTTGGAGGAGGAATCCAAGTTGTGTTTCCTTTTAAGATTCTCATGCTGAATGTTTCTATCCATTTAACATATAATAATAATAATTGGGAAACTGTACGTGAATGAAGCAGGGAGGAGTACGTTAGCGTATGCTAGAATAGTTAGTTGTTCATTCATGATAGTCTAGAGACTAATAGCCAAGAATGGTATTATTGGCTCAATAACTAGTGGCTTGTCACCAATCAACCAACTTGTGTAGGAAGCTGACAGGTCTTGCAGCTGAAAATATCCAGTAATTCCAGTTTCTTAGGTTGAATGTAATGTACAATAATAATAATCATAAAAATAATATCAATAATAATAATAATAATAATAATAATAATATAATAATAATAATAATAATAGTAATAATAATAATAATGCATTCTCACCAATGTGAAGATTGATTTTAATATTGGTCAATTATGATCATTTTCTACTACCTTTAATTATTCATTTATTGATTCAGTTAGAAATCATTGATGACTTTATCACTTCTATAGCTCTTATTAAATTCAAAATTTTTACGGGTACTTGCCAGTATTACGTTTGAGATAGTAATCAGTTGTTGAGCATCAATTATCATCGTTGATCCGAGTTGGATTGCAATTAGAGACGATAATTAATTATTAATAAATAATGATCGAATCCTAACATTCTGTACCCCAATCCTGTAAAGTAGTATGTGTTTGTTCTTACAACCTCATGAATTGACAACACGAGTGCAATTTATGAATCGTACTCAGTTTCAACTTGATCATGGAAATAACCTTGTAGATTGTCCAAAAGGGGCTAGTCGCCATTTCTACAGAGTGGACGCTACTATGAAGTATTGAGTAACACTAAAAAAATGACTAATGTATTTTGCTTTGTATGACAGGATACAATCTTACAAGGTCAGACGTCTTTTTAAGAAGCAGGTCTGTGGTACTGAACTTTCCTTTCACCCTTCAAATGTCAAAAGTTGCATAAATTAAATATCTCACTTCGCAATATGAATTCAAATTTTTAGCTCGATTGCTGTCTGTCAAACTAGCTTACACAATCGATTTGAAGAGTTGATTGCTTTCAAATGTTTAATTGCCGACTATCTGCCTTCAAAATATTTTCTTATCTTGAATGACGCTCGGAAGTTTGTGCTTGCAGCTATTAGAATAACCGTCAATCAATTTGCATGTTATGATCTGATTGACTTTCTGGAGCTCATTTATACCTGTTGAAGTGTTGAATCTAAATGGAGTTTATTAGAATAAGATACAAAGGTGTGTAATGCAATCATTACAAGAAAAAGTGTTTGTTGACCAAGTTGCCTCGACTTGGCTAACTCTGAAAAAATCATCACAAAGTGAATAACATTTCATCTCATCCAATATATTTGCACCTTTGAAAGAAAGAACACTGGAAAAAGTTGTTTTCCATTGGAAAAATTCAAATTAACATCAATCCTAAAAGTTAGGAAATTTGAGAAATATTACCTAAACTTATTGTACTTATTTAATCTCATACTGTTTTGACTCACGAGAATTGCTCAATATTATTAGGCTAATGCTAGCTACTAAAAGTTTTACTCCTACACATTTTGATAACAATTTTTCTTAGATACTTTTTTATGAATTTCGTTATATTTTCAACCAAAAACTGATGAGCAGCAAATTTCTAAATCATGAGTTCACAACGTTTTTCTATCATCTCTTGCATTAAAATATGTAAACCTGTGTTGAACATTTTAAAAATAGTCAGTCACCTATAATAATTCAACTCTATCATTGAAATTTCAATTTCTGAATCTTCTCATTCAATCAATTGTTTTCAGTTTCACCCAGACAACCCCTCACCCTTCATCAATAAATTCCACTTCTGAACGGACTAAAAGTGTAGAAGGATAAACAACTTTGATTCCTTTTGAAAGGTGGTACCACTGCGTCGGATGAACGCGTGGTAGTGGCACCACTTGTTGAATTCGAGTGGTCGGCCCGCCACAGATGTTTTCAATCCAGTTTCGCTTCAACCTTCCTGAAGTAAACATGTAGCTGTCCGCTCTGTGAATCGCTCACTAAATCACAGTTTTCATCTGTCAGACTGCGATTTTCACAAATTCCACTGACTTTCTTTTACTTCAGTGCAATGTAAACGGAGATTTTTGGTGCTTTGTTAATTTACAACTGTTTTATTCAACCGTTTCTGTGGATGTTTTACAAATATTAAGTGATAATCTACCAGATGTGAGTGTTTTCTTGTGTTACTGACTTGAATATTTGTTTATGATTTTTAACAATGTTGTGTAGTATAGAGGGACGTGAAAATAGGATTTGGCCAGTACCTCAAGGACTGAATTATAGGATAGATTCAGACCTGACATAGGCCTTTCATACATTCCACATTTATTAAGAATCTCTTCTACACCTTCTGGATTATTTTTTCCTTTTCAAATTTACTTGTGTTGTTACAAGTGACATTGGAAATGAGTGATAATTTCCTTGCATTTCTAGCAACAAAAATGACCATCTCTGTGACTTTGTGACATGCTTTTTTTGAAGTTAGTGTCGCGTTATTTGTTATTACCATGGTGTTTACTACATTAAACTTTGGAGGACGTGGGTCAAGTCCGGGTGCCTTCCAAATAATTGTATCTGTGATCGTTCTACTGATATTGACGCCTGTCATGTCGTTCGTCTTGGGAGAGGAGTGCGATTGGTCTGGAAGGTGAGTTTTACACGTTTTTTCTACCATAATAGATTTGATATTGAAGTATTCAATACTTTTATACTCTATTACGAGTATATTCATCAATAAGAGCGTATAACTCTATTTTGTACTGCGTTTTAATTATTAGAAATTGGTATAAAAATAGTTTTGTTCCTCCACGTTGTTCCTCTCCTAATGACAAATGCATGAAATAAATAAATGCTTAAAAGTTGAGGAAGGAGATCATGATAATAACACCAGCAGAAAGAACCAGAACGTAGTGTTGATATAAGTTCTCACTGAGGCATGCGCATGCTTGGATAACACGAGGTGTAGATAATGATTAGGGGAAGAAGGAGGAGCAGGAGTGAACGCATTGTATAACTGATATTGTATGTATTACTGTTCATGAAAAGTATATAAATGTAATTATTTATTTGAATTATTCAGTATTACACAACTTTCAGAGAAGTACGACAGGCTTAAGCTGCTTAAAAGAGTAGGCTGTGAGTATGAAGGGAGAGGAAGAAGACGAATAAGGCAAATGTAGGGTGCAGTCATGACAAATTCCTAATAGTGATGAAGTGGTGAATCTGGATGAAGAAGAGGAGAATGTGTTTAGTGGAATGTTGAAGGAGGAGGACTAGCGAGAAGAATAGGTGAAGAAAAGAAGGGTGGATGAAGAAAAGAAGCAGGAGAAGAATGGAGAACATGGAAAGAAGGAAGAGAATGCTACATAGGAGAAGGATGATGAAGAAGAGGAAGAGGAGAATTATAATAATTATCATTGAGCCGTGTTTCGTGGTTTGGATCACACTTAAAAACAGGTGCATTCGTCGTGACTGTAGAGATCACGGCAGTTAATTAAGTGACGAATCGCAGATTGTAGCACCCAAAACTAATAGAACAAGCATTCTCACGTTCATGCCTAATCAATTGAGCCACTTCTGAGCCATACAAACAAACAATTTCCAGCATGCCCATTTTCGATAGTGCTCTGACCAGGAGGTAGGTAATAGCCAAATATCAGTGGGAATGGAATGGCCTTTCTTCACGCCACACCGCGTTATTATTGATATCTGGCCCCATTCTTTACCACCTTGCCCACTAATCTAGCTCATCCTCTCGTCAGTTATGGTTTCATGCTTTCTGCGCTTCGCCAACAGTTGTTTACAATCACTCCACTATCCACTACACCTGTTACCAATGTCAGAGCTCCAATCCTGTATGACTTGCAGAAAAATAATCAGCGGGATAGTGAGATCTTTTCTCGTTATTACTATAACTGATCGTTTTCTTAAAAGTACACTCATCAACTTGTTGAAAACGTTACATTGTCGACAGTACCTCTCTCATTATTGATGAGAGTAATGACAATATTGAATGCTGTGTGGAACTGCTTCATTCAAACACCAAACTTGATTGCTGCTAAGTTATTCGTCAATTAGTGATTCGTTAATTAGTACACACATAATATAACAATATTCTTCTATTTTATCTGTCCTTTATAGTTGAGTCTTGAGCATGAGCTGAGAGTTGGATGTTATCCAACGAATTTTTCTATGATTTGAATGAATCTTAATTATTTTTTGAAGCTTTATTATCAAATTTGGGGATGTTCTCAATCAATTTATTTCTGAATAGTACGGTGCATTTTATTCAAAACATCAAGTCTATTTTATCAAGCTTCACTATCAAGATAATATCTTCAAAATCTTTAAATATTTTCAATCTTCAACTTTTTCAATCGTTCATCACGATAGTATTTTTCAATTTATTTTTCAACACCGATATTTGATGTATGAAAATGCAGTACCATACTACATACTGTACTACAGATATGAAGAGATCAGTAGTCAGTAGTTTCGCAATGATTCAGGCTTATCCTTATCCACGCTCAGTGGCATGGTCCCCCTCCTCACACATGCAACTGATCTCTTTAACTGCACATACACAAGCACACACACACACATGCAGTTGATAGATAGCCCGCATGTCCGGCTAAATAACCGGAGGAAGGGAGATAGACCCCTACTAGTTTAATAGGCCAGTTGTTGCCTAGCTGTGATATAGAGGTGACTTGCTACTATAAATAGGATAGGTGGCAAGTTTTGAATAATAATGGACCTGTGATAGGGGGAATCAAACTTATTTTAAAAACAAACTTTCTAAAAATCAACAATTTGTGTCTCTGACCCTTGAGTTGATTGAACTCTGAGATTGATTTTTTGTGCCCGAATGATGCTGGTAGGCTTGTATGTATTGATGCATTCAATTAAAGGTTGATGAATGAATATTGCTCCAACTATCAGATAACAAGCAACATTTCAAATTAAATCGCAGATAACACAGTTGGTATGAGCTAGGTTTTCTTTGATTGAATTCACTTTTGTGAATTTCTAATATACCCAGGTGCACCGAGAGCTCTTCCTCGTTGTCACTAATTCTTGAAATGATCGAAATGAATTTTATCAAAAGTTTCATGATTGAGAAAGTGAAGCTATTTCCTCATATTCCTATTTTTCTACGTTTCCTTCGATTGAAACCGTTCTTCCCAAAGTCGGATAACCAGTTCATTTACTATTTATAAACACCTAAAGCGTTTAGTTGTTATACGAGTAAACTAATTCAGTAGCTTTTGCATCAATAGTCTCCAGATTTCAAGATTTAGCAATTGATAAAATTGTCTCCTCGAGGCACTCTAGAAATGGATGAATTTATCCTAATACTTATATTGAAATTTACGGATTAGTATTGTATCATTGTCATTCCAAATGTAGAATCAAGAAAATAGTTGTAGTCATCATTGCTGGAAATGAATTGCTGTCAGAATTACTGAATAGATAATCCAACCTTGCTACTGGATTTATATTACGATTCACACGATAAAATGTTACCAAACGTTGAGTTGTTAACACTGTTGCGTAATCAGTAGCTTAACATAATTCTCAAGGACTCTTATCAGGGTGTTATGAGAAGAATTAGATCATCACAAACAACTTTGATGAATACTCCTTTAATATTTGAGCTGAGAGGAATGTTCCTTGAGAGAATTGTTATAATATTAGTTTGAACGTTCAACATGGCGTGGGAAATGGGAATAGTTGATACAATAATTCATTACAGTGCTTGATCACTGCACAGATCTCTGCTTCTCTATTCCAACTACTAGGACTTGAGAATGTCACTTTTCTAATTAGTTGAAGTGGTTTGAGTATCACATTACATTTTATTACTTATTTTTCATTACCATGCCGTTCGGAGAAATAAATTTAAAAAAGTGTGGAGCAGCCTCCATTTAGGATTGTGGAAACCCTTCACTCAACTGCTTGATTAATTAACTAATTTGATGTATGAGACTGGCTTAACTACAATTTTATTACATCTTATTCGTATAAGAGCCCTACTATATTTCCATTCTGAAGTACATATTAGCCTTATCTTATTAAGTAGACTGTACCCTATTTTCTCCTAAAAAAATGGGGAGATCAGTCGTATCATACTGTGAAAATCAATCATTGATGGGAGTCAACCTTCTATCAGAAGTTTTCTTTCATTTTCTTTAAACTTCTTCCTCCACAAGTTGAAGCTTTTCAAACATGACAGTATTATTAATTGCAAATGTAGGCCTATCATTAATTAAGTATACCTCTTTGAATTTTGTAGGGGCGAACTTGATTCCTTTGAGGGAATAAGATACCTTTATTAATTACTAATTCATAAGTGAATGTATTGGGCCTACTTCACATCAATCCGTAGAAAACGCCTCTTACCCCTACTCACAGATGTATAGTCTCTGTAGGGGTATTCGACGATCCATTTCTTCATTACATTATTGTAATTGTATTTATTATTGTACAAATGCATATTCATGGAATAAAGAATATTTGAATTTGAGAGAGGAATTAAAATATAGATATAGCCTATGTTCTCATTCATATAATCTTTGAGTCCTAAAATGATATGTGGAAGAGATTTTCCACCTCATCATGGTAGTAAACTTCATCAAATATTATGAATAAATGGGTTGATTCACAAGACCATCATTACATCATTATCAAATCAAGTGTTTTCAATCAAGTTGCGTTCCAACATGATCGATCCTAGTACAACAGAACCATTGAAGAGTTTTATGAGTGCTGGCTCACATCTGAAATACTATCGGATCCTTCAATCTGATCTGGATAATGTAGAACATCTAGTTCTCAAAACAATAATCGAACCACTTGAAGAGATGGTGCTTCATCGTACTATATGTATAATAATGTAATATAGGTATAGTGTAACACACAGCAGTAAAGAGTGCGTCATTAAAATAATCAGCCGATGGGTACTCCTGTATAATGAGGGTTTCAAAATGTGAGCGTCAGCATAAGTGGTTCCCAAAGATGAGAAGATGGGTGAAGAAGAAGGGAAATGGAGGAGTGAGAGAGAGTGAGAGAGAGAGAGAGAGAGAGAGAGATAAAAGACTTGAAATGAGTGGTTGGAGTAAGTACTGGTGAGTGGTAAGATTGGAGAAACACTGACTTTTTCCTACCTACCGTTATACGTCTGTTCTTGTACTATGAGATCTCAAGCAGTGATGCATTCTCACAGAAATATGACAGAACATTGGATGTAGAAGGAAGGGAAAATGAGTAAGAAGTAGAAAGGAGTAGGTGGGAAAAAAGGTGGTGATGGGACAAAATGAGGAGGAATTAAGAAAAGGATTTCAATGATGTTGCTGAAAAAGGAATAGTAAATGAAGAAACAAAAAGTCTGAAGAAGAGAAATGGAACGAGTGATGATTAGGAAGTAGAAGAAAAAGAGGAAGGAGTCGGTAAAATGGTAAACTAGAAAAACTAGGGGGGAAGAAATCAATTTGAAGGAAGGCTATGTTGGATATTGTGATAGTAGCATACTGAGGAGGAAAGTTGGGAAGATGAGAAGAAGAAGAACTTTAACAATGGAATTGAAGGTGAATTATCAAGATGGGTGGAAGAAGATAATGGGAAAAGGAGGAGAGAAAAGCTAGACGGTTAGTAGAAAAAGAATAGCAGTAAGGATGAGTACACGAATGTTCTGATAAATACTTGAAATTAATTATCTTATAAGCATGGAAAACAAATGCAATCTAATACTAAAAATAAAACCATAAAATAATATGAATAAAACAATTTCAACAGAGCAAATCCTTTAGTCCCCTCGAGGCAACGCTTCGAGAAATCCTAAACCCTCAAAAACTGCACTCAATTAAAATTAAGTTCCTATCCCTCAAGGGTTTTTTTGTTAAAGGGGTGGTTGGTGGTTGAAGAAATTAACAGAAATTAGTAGTTTAAAACAGCTGATATGTCTAACGAGCCGCCACATGAGTTATTGACTCAATTTTCGGACAGATTAAATGTGCCATCACAAGAAAAGGGGCGCCTTTTATTGCATCGGCTGCACATTTATGGCCCCAACTGCTGCTTGGGTAATGTGGAAGCTGAAGAATTGATTTTTCTCTCCCCAACTGCATCAAACTCTCGTATCTACCATCACTAAATAAGTTTATAATCAACTTCAAGTTTGTTGGAGAAACAAACATTACAAATACTGTGCTTTGAATCATTGCTACTTCTTACTATGACAAAAGAAATTAACTACAAATACTGTGCTTTAAATCATTGCTACTTGTTACTCTGTCAAAAGAAATTAACTACTCTAAACTCGACTCAAAATTTCAATTTCAGGAATTTCAATTCCTGGCGATTGTAAGAGGAGTTATATTTATTCAATTTTGAAGTTCCGAAATTGTGAATGCTAATATGATTGACACTCGAAAATTAGAGATTTTAGTTTCCTTTTTAAATTCCGGAAATGGAAACGCACAATTCGATTTACAGACATACTTAACACCAGCATCTAAATAATTAGTACTTGTCTAATTACAGTACTTGCTCGCTCGCTAGTAGTAATGCCACAGCTGTATGTCAATTTACAGATGCATTAAAAGGGTGACGCCTGACGCCGTTCCAGTGTCGGACGTCGCATTAAAATCTAATGCTTTGTTTGATTTTTTGTCGAGTCGAAATCACGCATTCACAATAAAACAATAATCGGTGTTAGGTCCATGGGCTTAATGCAGTCCATTAGCAGCCGACCGACGCGTCAGAATCCTTCTTTCAGTTTCCAATGCTGACGCAGAAAGGTTTCTTTCATTATCGGAGGATCGCCGACCTTCCTATAATCTCCAACTTCTTCCATTCAATCGTCCTTTCAGCTCATACAACTATTTTAATATGGTTCTTTTTCGATATTTCTTCATCTCTATCAGTAGGATCGTTTCCTTTTCTATCCTACTCGATCCTCCATCATCATAAAGCTATTTTACACATTCTTTATCACCTCTTGTTTCTTTCTAAAATCGTACTGCTTCTCCTCCTCATTCAAATCCCTTTCTTCTACTCCTGCCTCTCTTTCTCCTCTTGTGTTTTCTACTCCTCGATCTCATCCCAAAATTCTTCCTTTTCCACTTCCTTCCTTCCCTACTGCTCTTACTGCATCTTCTGTTCTTCTTGTTCCTTCTCCACATTCTTCTTATTTCTCTTCTTCTCCATGTTATTTACAGAGAAATCACGAATTGCCTCTTCCTCTTGCTCCTCCACTTTTTCTTCTCCATCTTTTCTTCTTCCTCTTTTTTCTCCACTTCCATTTCTTGTCCTTTTCTTCCCTTTCCTTTGTCTCCTCGTCCACCACTTCTTATCTCATCCTTTTCCTACCACTTCCACATCTTTCTTATATCCTCTTCTATTCCTCCTCTATATCCTCCTCCCTTTTCTCGTTTTCCTTCTTGTATATTCATCATCACAGAGTTCTATTCTACAAATTCTCCACTATCTCTGGAATTCTTCTCTTCTACCTTCTTCTAATCCTCATCACCTCTCTCTCCCTCTTCACACACGTCCTTCCGCATTTTTTACTCGTGATTTTGTAGAGATCACCCCTACTCTTCTCCGCCTATAAAATCTGTAAAATCTTCTGTTTTCCTTCATATCATTGAAGTTCGACCTCTCCTTCTTCACCCTCTCGTCCTCCTCTCCTCATTCATTCTCTTGTCCCCCCTCTCTCTCTGTCACCTTCACACACGTCTCCTCCTCATTTGGTCATATCTCTCTATCTCTCTCTCGTAGCTATCACTCTTCCTTTTTGCCGCCTACAGAATTCTGTATAATCCCTAATAATTTTTCTTCATATCACCGGGACTCAGACCCACCAGCACCTTTCATCGGCTTAAGGACACTTACTGTCATGCACGATCCTCAATCTCGCTCCTTAATCTTTCATCATACATAAAACATGATGTCTTCAAAGTCTCATTGTTGTTTGAAGTACGCAGGAGACTTGATTAGGCGGCTAATGAAAAACTACTCAAGCTGGCTGGCTTTCTACGCTGCTCTTACATCTTTCCACATAATTATATTCGGTCTTTTATACTTGTAGAAAAATAGATAAGATGAATGCATTGTTGTTGCATGTCCTCAAGAAAAATATTTTAAACAAATTTAGTACATCTATTTGAAATAATGTGAGGTACAAATGAAATTCGTACGATTCTTTTAGTAATTCAATTTTCACCGTCACAAAAATTGAAGAGAACTTAGTGGAAGTGAAAATATTCTCAGGTAGGCCTGCCTACTCGTACTGAATTCAGTCGCGCATGTAGAGAAATCCATTGATTTTAAATCTTACCAAAGTTGAATGTTTTGTCCAGTTGATGAGATGAAAAATGTTTAATGAATTATTCTCAAATATATGGATGTAATATTCTGATCCACAAAATCCACTGACTTCTGTGGATTAACCACAATAAGATCAGAGTTCTGACAATTAAAAAAAAAACCGACAATTTTATCATCAATACATCAAATCAACTTTCTTCAAAAGAGTTCTCACATAAGAACAAAACATGAAGAAGGAGCTCTAACAGGCCTATAGAATGTTTGGCTTACATTAATGTTGGAATCATGGAATCTCACAACAGCACAATACACAATATTGTCAGAGTGAATAAAACTCTAACGCTATTTAGATCTTATCTTTACATGATGAAGTAAGCGTTAATAATTGTGATAGCTTCATATCTATTACAAGCTCCACCATTTATATTCGTTCAGTAACAACATCAATTGACATGTGCTACATGTATTTTTAACAGTCAAACTGGCAGGCTCTGAGGCTCTGGGCCCAAGTATTGCGATAAATAAAATCGTGACTGCTATTGAGGTGAAAGCTAAGCAAGCGCTGGTCCCTAGGCTATGGCAAAGGCAATACCCTTGTATGTAGTGGTACTAGACATTTATAATAGAAGTGAGAAGGCCAGCCATTTTTGTATCGCCATGGGGTACCCTCTACCTTTCTTGTTTTATGCATTTATTAACTTCGACTTGTGGCATTTAAACATTCGATAAGGTCAGCGTGAGTAATACAATAGTAGCCTTCACATGACCTTCTATTATTTTTACATCCTTCAACTATAATATTATTAGATTATGTTACGATGGAGAACTAGAAGTTACTGTAAGTTTATCTCCAGCGTCTGTTCTGAACGGTTTAGCAACTTTTCATACATTACCTTAATCAAGTTCTAAAATTGAATTTCTCTTTAATTGTATAGTTTTTAATTTAGCTGATGTGAAATTAAATTGAATTAGATGAAATACATGCTAGGGTACAGTATACCAAGGGATAGAGCCAATGGTCCGAAATCAAGGAATAATACTTCAAAGTTTCTTCAAGCTTTAGAACTGGAGTCGTCTCAATCACCCAATCTAATAGTGCAAACTGCACAGACTTGATTGTATTGACTATCAAGTCTTGTCTATTGTGTTGACTATATGTGTTGATTATCAAGTCAAGATAATAACAATGAGATTTATCTTAGATCTGAAAATGGCGATTGTGGGTTCGACCTCACAGATATGTTGATGATGATGATATATATATATATTCATGATGTGTTTATCTAGGAACCAAATAATCCTCAAAGATAACAAATAGTCAACCCAAACCCAAATATTGAAATCAATATAAATATTCTATTTCTATGATGCTATTCACCAGTCTATAGATATTGTGAATATTTTGTATAAACTGCAGTATCTAGGTATCCATGACCTGGATTCTAGATTATGAAGAGATTAGTATTCATCCGATTATTATGTTCAATAGTATATATATATATAATAGCTGTTGGCTACAGTAAGCTTGCGTACGGTTATGAATTGTAGTTCGATAATGAAACTAGTTTCTTAGCTGAAGGAATGTACATGAATCATAGTCTGGTTTTGAAGTTGGTATGCAATGCTCTATCATCAATTTATTTGTCAGTCACTCATTTGTTTTATCAGTCATTCTATCTTTGACTGAAGCCTTCTAATAATCAACAGATTCGTAGAAGAATAATGGAAGTTTATTGAGGTATAAAGGTTGACACTGCAATTTGAAAATATTAAAATTTATTCGAGCAATAGATGATAATTTGTATTATAGAATAGTTCTAGGCAAGTACAAGAATATTGGAACATAACTCAATTATAAACAATGAGGTACGCATAATCAAATTGAAAAAACTCAATGTTTCATACAAAATTTAATAATGTCAGTATTACGGTAAGAGTGCTTCTTCAATGTAGTAGTTTTTTATCAGGTTAACAAATAATGCCAAAACCATTTGAAATTTTTGTTGGGAAATCTTCAGTAGGCCTACATTGTTATTTTTTTCACTCCAAAACATCAACCTAGTGAAAATCAATTTTTGGAGGGAGTATGGAAAAAATTGCACTCGAATGAACAAAATTGATGACCATAACCTTATAATAGCCTTCGTGTCCTGTTCCATTGTGCTTCTCAATTACCTTGGTTATAATATGCCCCTTTAGAGAACAGTATATTTATGCGAGTGAACAATAATTCTTATCACAAAATAATGTTCACAGTAACAATAATTTGCTGCTATTTCGGTGCTATTCTACCTTCATGTAGCTCGATTCTCCACAGCAGATAAAACTCCCCCCGGCATCCGAGTTGTTTTCCATCCAGAACAAGAGCAATCCCTGCTCCCTTCGACTTTAATAATCCTATTGTTTCGACGCTTCAGCTGTGAATATTGCAAATTCTGGGGCGGTTCTACGTCATTGGATGGCGTTCTCTTATAATATATTATACAGCACAAGGCACTGATACAAGGATCCATTGTTACAAGGTTGCATTGTTCTTTCTCGGTTGGAGACCGTAACACAATTGTTGTGCTTCGAAATAAGTGAGGCCTGTTCGAAGAATAAAATAAAATAGAACATCGGCTAGAAAATTGTCTGCTTCGAACTGGCAATAAAAAATGAATTCAACAAAATAGCTTTATATTAGTTCACCATGAAAAACGTATTTTGATCGTTTTTGAATATATTGATGGGAATGACATATTTTACTGATAAAGCTTTCAATAGAATGGCTAGGCCTTTGAGGGGATGTATGCTTTTGGAGTCTTTTGAACAGTATTTCTGGTATGTTTTAATTCTTTCCAAAACACTGGATCATGCTTTTCCCTTTTAAAAACCCAGAAATAAAGTCCTAAATTGGATAATATGTAGAGAATTTGAAGTATTGGAATTGGAAAGTATCGATGTGGAATTGTCAGTTGAGTTGTAGGCTGATTGAGTTTGAGCGTTCTGATTTTGAAAAAAAGGTAGATTGCTATGATCTTGTCTCTGCTGTCTAAATGATCTCTTCCATTCCATTCTTTTCATCTTCATCTCCTGTTCCTTAGTTTGTAATCTATAGTAAATCAGTTAAGAATCAAATCACTCACTTAGCTAACAATTTGGTAAATTTTCCACGTTTTAATTTCAATTTGAATCCATTCGAAAACTTACTATCTTCCTCAAAAACTTTTCCAACATTGGACAATTTTTACAGAAATTTCCGTAACACTTTCAATAGCTACCTCCGTTTCAGTTTCTCGTCTCTTCTGAATCGATGTAAATTTCAAAAACTGAACCATAAATTTTTCTATTGGCTTCATTGGATATGAGTCTCGAGTATAAAGTATTGAAAATATCATGTGCTAACAATAAAGTGGCTGATAAATGTGGTACAAGCTTTAACGAATCTTATGTTATTGCAGTTTGTTGATGCAGTTGGCAGTAGTAGTGAGGGGGAAGGGGAAATGACTAATGGTGCACCCAAGGGTAGTATGATGGTTGAAAGGAGGGGAGGGGTTCAAGTTGAAAAACAAAATTAAGTCGAAGCCGGGATTCCAATTAGAGCCGCAAAGTCGATGTACTTTTGCGGTGACGCAATATAAGGAGCAGGGGCCCTGTTTTCTGTCAGAGTATGGAATAAAGTAGCCTCTGGCGGTAGTGGAGTCTGGACTGACTAACTAGAAAGGCTGGTTTGGTGAGGGCTGGGGGAAGGGCGAACTGAGGAGGAAATTTATCTACGTTGGGTGCAGCGACTCAGCCAGGGAGAGGTTGGATTGTTTGGTGGCATGGCGTACCCCCGGGGGCAGTTCTCGGTCCCGTGTCCAACCGGACCTACCAACCTACTCTCTCACTCTATCTCTCTCTACAAGTAGCCCGACTGGTCTCTCACTCGCTCTCTCTCCCGGAATGCCTCGCTAATTGAATATTTTAGGCACCACAAAACATATGGTAGGAACCCGAAACAATTATCGGACCTCGAATACAAAACGAGATACGCGGTTTTTCAGTTGGACATTCGTGTAAAAAATGTATATTTCGTGTGTTGTGCCTACTAAAATGTAGAACCGGAAAATTGGACACCTTTTGAAAAAATTGCACCAACAAGTGGGCTGCACTACAATCAGATTACCAGCTCCAAATGTTTCCAGTTAGATGCCGTTATGGGCGAGAACTTGATTTGGACGAGTGTTCTGGGCTCCTCAAGTAGAACTTCTTCATATGGTCTATCAAGTTTTTATCTCATATCAATCCATCGAAAGACTCAGTGATATATTTCACAACAGCGATCATTGATAATCAAAAATAGATGTGTTACATTTCACCACTGATCTAACCTGCTTAGTTAGTCTATGACTCCACTTAAAACTTTCTATTGACAGAACATTGTCTAAGGCTGAATCTGAATTCAGCCGTCATTTAATTCTTTACTAATGTATCATTCTACAGTAAAAGAATCATCAAGAATGTGGTAATAATATAATATGTATTAACCATGGAACTTTGATAATCAGTCGAAAATGATAAGTCTTTATCGAATGATAAATTTGATGAGGATAAGAAATATTACTATTTCTACAATACTCTGACGGACTTACTAAAAAAGAAAGGCTACTCTACAAAATGTTGGATACTGTGCTTGGAAGATGAAAGGTGATAGGATACCTACTATACGAGAATTCAAACCCAGCCACTCATTTTTTCCCCTCTTCATATTCTTTCCAATCTAGAGAATAGGCTATTATTGTAGGCTAAATGAATCAATGAGTGATGTAGAAAGTAAGAATGACTGGGTTCATTGGATTTTGATGTTGCCATTTGAAAGAAATGAGTCTTATCTTAATATGTATTATTGTTCGGAACAAGCCTTTTATATTTCTCTGCACTTTCTGAGTAGAAATATGATTCAGACTGTATTTATTGACAAGATTGGAACGATACCTCGGAGAAAACCTTTGGGTTGATCATACTGATTCCATTGAGAAAATAAATCTTTTCTTGGCTTTCCTGCCTTCACTTCTAATCGCTGCCTTGAAATGTACGATAAATAATTCGCAATTGGAACAATAGACAAAGCTAAGACTTTCAGATCGTCAATAAGAGCCTTGAACAAAATTTATGAGTTGTGGGGCTCATTTAATGAATAATAGAACGAGTTCAAATTATTACTCCACCTTAGACAGTTAGATATAATTAATAGAGGATTATCAATCACAATAATAAAAGTAAGTCATTGTCTTTGACTTCAGAAATAATTTCAAAAAGCTGAATGCACCTTCCCAATCACTTCTTCATATTTAATGATCCTGTTTGAACAGTATATAAAATTAAAACAATGAGTGAATGATCCCACACGCAGTTCCAAGTTCATTTGGGGTGTAGAATAGCCGCAACTACCGCTTGTGTTTTTCAGCCAGCACCCAGCCTTGATTGGCAGAGTTCGAATCGGACTGTAATATAAATGAAAGCAAACAAGGCTTGATGAGGAGTAAGCGAGAGAGACAATAATTGACGATGTAAGGAATCGAGAAAGATAATAAAAAGTAAGGAGCAAAGGAGCTGGATCCCAAATACAGAAAGAGGAAGGGAGTGAGTGAGTGAGTGAGAGATAGCTTGACCATCAATCTTGGGCGACCTCTATTCTTGTTGTGTTTTGAGCGCTGAGTCCAAGACCACAATACTCGCCGCTGCCTCTCTCAAGCTGAGGAGTCTTGTTTTTATTTCAATCAAGGCTTTCTTTATTCTGTAACTGTTGCTGCCCCTCCCTAAAACATTACTTCTAATGAGATATACAACAAAACTCTCGAATTGAGGTTGATAAGTCATTTCTCTCCGGCTATGATGGATAGTTCCGAATATTTCTTTGTTGCTATTGCAGGGTAAGAAAATGTTGAATTTATTTTACTATCATAAGTGAATGATAACATTCTGGAATTGAGGACATGATTGGGTAGTTGGTTGTTCTTTTTCGCCTTGCGGTTAGCATGCCTCTCAAAATATCCGTTCAGGTAGTGACATGCTCCCCGTACTACCTCTGGAAGGGTGTGCACTTAAGGCTGTGCAAAGGCTAAAAATAAACTTTCTACTCGTCATATTTTTCAAAGTTCTTCGATTCGTATATCATCAAGCTATCAAAATGAAAAAGTTTTCTCAGGAAAATATTTTTTCCGATCATTACTTTTTGAGATATGAGCGCCTGAAGTTTGAATTTTTGGGACAGAACATTTCAAATTCGGTAAGATATAAATCCATGAGATTCAGAGGATAGATTTTTCATGGTATTGTTGATCTAGTAAAACAAAAATTTTCTGAAAATATAAATTTTTAAGATAGTTATTCAATTTACTTAAAATAACCAGAAATAACTTTTAGTTGAGTTATTTTTGGTAAATTGAATAACTTTACAGAAAATGTTTGTTCCACTAGATCAACAATACCATGAAGAATCTATCCTCCAAATCTCATGGATTTATATCTTACCGAACATGAAATGTTCTGTCCCAAAAATTCAAACTTCGGGCGCTCATATCTCAAAAAGTAATGATCGGAAAAAAATATTTTCCTGAGAAAACTTTTCCATTTTGATAGGTTGATGTTATACAAATCGAAGAACTTTGAAAAACATCACGAGTAGAAAGTTTATTTTTAGCCTTTGCACAGCCTTAAGAACAGTTTCCCTAATTTTATTATATTCAAAATCACTACTTGTTGTTTCAATGAACAGGTAAAAAGCGCCAAGGATTCAATTACTTTTACAGGATGACTCACATATTAACCCCAGGCTTTTGCGTGAGTGATGGGAAAGATGATAATGATGTTGATATCATATAAATGAGGTGGATATTATTGCACGACGGTGATTACTGAGTATGATATCCACCTCAAAAGCGAAATCATTCATTCATTGCTTTTCTTGGCTTCCCACTCACAAGCCTGGGGTTTGTATGAGTGTGATCCTAAACAGGAATCGAGTGCTTTGCGTTTCTTTGCTTCTTTTGGCTTTGATGTCAAGGATATCAGATCAATTCTACAACATACAACTTAATTAGAGGAAAATATATTCTCTGCAGAACATTTTTTCGATCACGATCTGTATAATTTGTGAGCTCATTGAAGTTTCTTGAGAAATTCAATTCGGTTCAATTATATCCCAATTACACATTATATAATAGTCTACGATTTCAAGTATATCTAATCATTAATTCGTTCATACAATATAATAAGTAAAGGAATTGAAAAAAGACCAACAACTCAATTTCTAATTTTTGACAATCTTTTGAATAAGCCCAACAAAGCATGCATTCACTAGACACACAAAGTGTTCGAGTACTCAATAATTTGGTAACTTTTGTTGAGTCGACCATACATTCCCAGCTCCAAACCTCAAAACAAAGCTGCACTTGAAGGACTGCTCCAGTTCTGCATTATGGCAGTGCGCGGTTCGAGATAATTAGAGACCTGAGAAGACGTCGAACGTCGCGAATGAATAATCTGTACATGAATAAGTTATCACACCTCGAGCTGATTCATGTATTGTTCCTATTGTTCTGTGCTATGGCCTGCAATCTTCTGACATGCGAGCCAGAAGACAATGCTACGATTCGCTCACGGGCTGGTTTTTGTATTTGGCTATACAAATCTGAATTGAATTCTTTTTGTCTTGCAAGATACAGCTTGATACAAAAGGGGAGCTTAATGTTGGAAGCTTTAACTACCGCATGAATTGGAAGGTCCTGGAAATCTTCGTTGACATAGATTTAGTAGTGTCTTCTGGTTTGAAGTCAATCAATAAAATATAATCAATATAACTGTTGACAAAACCAAGTACATTTTGCTTCTGGTAATCATTCTTTCTATTTCAATTTTCTCTGCACCATTCTCCTTATTTATTATTGTTTTATAGTGTTTATGTATAAACTATCTAAATTTACATCAAGAATGTATCTTGATTCATTTCACATAGAAAGCAAATACTTCCTCATTCTGTAAAATTTGTAGCATTATTGAGCATTCAACAATCCTTGTTGAAATAAATAATGTGCATTGTAGAAAATACTCTAATTTATTTCATTGTTCCATTTTTAAAGAGGATTCAAGTTTCAATGCTATCTATCTCACGTGGTAAGGAAAACACTTGTATATCATTTATCATTACAGTAGAATATGAATAAATAATGGTTTATCTCATGATTCAAAAGTGAATGTAACGCAGGTAAGGATTGATTCTATTCGAGATATGCGATACTAGAGAATTGGCAAGAGATTATTTCCGAGTTCACTGTATAGGAAGTTCAATATACGGTTTCTGTCCTTTTATAGAATCCTCAACGACGTCTCCACATTTGATAATCCATGACCACGAATACAAAGAACGTCTGAAATTCATTTTTCAAATTTGTTAAATTTTTTAGCAGAGTCAGTTTCCCGTTATAATCCGACGTCTACTATAAAAACCCACCCACTCTTGTCTTCCCACAAGCCTCAATCTAGACAACACTGTTCGTCTATTGTTCCGTTTTGATTAATTGATGAATTAGGCTGTTGCATTCAATAAACTCTGAGTCAGTAAAATTGATTGAGTAGACAAAGCAAATTTATTGTAGGAGCACTAAAGTGTCAGCCAAATTTCGTTTCAATGTAGGCACAAAAATTGTTATTGTCTACAGCCCAAATCGGTTCAAACATAAATGAGGCTATAGTCGTGTGCCAAAAAACTAATAATTGACGTATTATTTCTTAACTATAATGTCTTTTATTGGAGTGTGGGAAGAGTGGAATCGGTTCAAATAATTTGTATATTTCTGTATTTTCTTGAGAAGTAAAATAATATTTTCATTAAATTCAATGAGATAACCCAATTTCCACGAATTATTCCTGTAAAATCATAAATGTAATTTGACTTCTCCCAATGATTTTGTTGTTTTGAAAAATACAGGAGCCTATTTCGAGTTTTGTACTACAAGCTCTCATAATCACTGAATAAAAATACAATAAAATATAATCACTAAAATATAATAAAAAAATGGTGGCAAAAAGATTGAATATGAAACCAATAACTTACATCATTGTTGCATTAGTCAGGTCAAATTTGGAATCAATAACCTGACATGACAATACTTCATCTAAAATCTCTGTATGTAACTGTGTGTAGCATGATGTTTATTGAGTATTTCGTAATATTTCCTAGTTATCCTGCATCTTTGTATTGATAGAATTTATACATTGAAGAAATTCAGTTCGAAGTCTAGTTGGCATTTGGCGTGCAAATCTTGAAGTGCTCCTGCAGCTTTAAAATTCTATCAGAATAAAATCGTTATAAATGTAATAGCAAAATATAGAATATTGAATACACATTCTACAGTCTCCCTCCAGGAAATGAAGCTCCGAATAATGTCAAACCATCCCCGTAGCAACAAAGTAACTAGTTTCCCAAAAAAATTCAAAGAGGAAAATCATACTCTATAATCAGGTGAATATTATTTAACCTTCGAGGCATTCATTATATTTTTCCTTGTCTTTAAACAAGCAAATCTCATTAATATTCAATGCAATATTTCATTAATGATTCACTTTTTTCTGTATCAGTGCAAATCCTGTCTTGATTTGTGAGGTAATCAACTTGAGCTGCGCGATTAACTGCTGTAGGGTTTTGCATGTACATTTCTGATTACTGAGACACGCAATCGCAATTAGAACTTGTTCTCAAAGCTTTTGAATGTGTGTGAGCTGAAGACGTAATACGGCATTATTTGATCCAGATTTGATTGTATGTCATTACTCAGAAGCAGTTGTTAATTTTTGAATGCGAACGACATGGTCTATATTTTTTGTTTGCCATCAATAAATTACATCAATTTAAGTTCTCTTGTAGTCGCAGTGGTTTTTACTCCATCTTTTAATCACTATCATCGTAATTAACATTACTTTATCATGATTTTAGACCAAATACAACCTTTAAATACAAAATGTATAAAACAAAACTAACAGTAGTTAGAAGACAGCTCATTTATAATATATGTACAAGATTCATAAATGAATCGCCTTTTGATCTGAAAGCAAGAATTAATTACAAAATACTAAAAAATTGGATAATAGAGAGCTATTTCTTTTCAATTGAAAGCACTATCTTATTTTAAAAACATATTTTAAAGCGTGGATTATTTATTTTTGTTTTTTCTCTATTATTGTATAAAACCAGGAAACAACCAATGTGACAAATTCATTCAAGCATACCGTAAAACCGGCTAACTTGGGACAGTTTAACCCCTTCCCTCTAATTCCAAATTACCAGCTGTCTGTGCAATTCATTCCGAGTTCTGGCATTGTGGATTTTTTGGGAACACATCATTGAAAATATCTAATAACGTTTTGAACAACTGATCAACAGCTAAGATACTTTTTTAACAGTCATAACAATCTACTATCTCTAACTCAGAAATTGAGCCTTTATTAACTTCTATTGTGAACACTAAATTATTACACACAATTATTTTATCAATAATTATTAAATTATTTTACAGTTAAGGTATTTGTATTATGAATATAAAACATATTATTCAAAATCTAATGTCCCAAGCCCAAGCTAGCCTTCAACCACTCAATTGTCTCAATTTAGGCAAATCATATTGGTGTCCTAAGTTACCCAACCTCTGTGGGTAACTTGGTACACCATATTTTTTTTCAGAAAAGGTTGGAATAATAATGAAATTGAATGTATATATTTGAAGTATTAAAGACCTAAGTTTTGAGCACAGGAGAAATAAACTATTAAAATGATAATGGAACTGAATTTCAAGTCAAAGTTGAAAACTGTCCCAAGCTAGCCGGTTTTACGGTAACTAACTGATTGCAACTCTCACCAGCGGGCAAGGCTTAATTCCTTTTTCTGGTGATGCCAAATTAAACATGAAAAGTATATAATATATGATTTTGGTATTATTTATGCTTAATTTTTTATTTTATTCTTTTATACTTTTGATTATAAAATTATGTATTTTCTTTTATTTGTTTTGAATATGTATTCATTGTATGGCAACTAAATGATTAAGAGACAAATGTAGTAAAAAAAAAATAATCTAAAAACACTTCATTGACATGGGCTACTTTTTAAATTAATAAAACAATATAAAATCTCTTAGCACCCTCTATTTAGAAAAAAAAAAGATTTAAAATAGTTCAATTATTTAAAAACTAGTTAAATATTTTAACTATTTTAAAGTTTTTCAAAAATAAAGGGTGCTATAAGATTTTATATTGTTTTATTGACAAATAATGGACCCAATGTACACCCAATGCAATAGCAAGGCGTCTTTAAACGTTTTTAGTGCGACTATTTAAAAAAGATGATTTCCTGATGGACTTCATGTGGAAAAAAGTTCAATGCTTCTGTAAAATTGCTTGAAATTAGTTTCTACAATTTTTTCTCCTCCTCTTGTAGAATGAAAAATTATATTTTTGAAGAGCAGGGGAGGATGTTAGCCTGAAAATAATGTTATCATCAATTGAAAATTAAAAACAAGTAGTTAAGAATGAACGCACAGCAATAATTGAAAATGAACTTATTATAGAGGAGGATTCTCCATCTGTGAAAACAGATACTAGAGCTTCTATTCTTACATTCTTGTTGTAACAGCTCATGATATAATATCATCGACCTATCAATCTAGTTTAGCTTACTCATGAATAAACAAGACGCAACCATAAGCTACATTCATCAAGAATACGTCAGAGTATCATGCATTTTGTAAATAGGAGAGCAGAGCAAGCAAACCATTTGATAAGATTTAGTGTCAATGAACTAACGATGACATGTTCATCCTCTTTGTCACATAACTATGTAGTTATGGTGAAAGTGATATTTTCGAGCTCAAAATTTAAGTGATTTTATTCTATATTTTGTGAATATTTGAAGTTTGGTTTTTGTTTTAACGGAAGTTTCATTATCAATCTATCTAAATTCGAAATTCTTTGTTTTATTCTGATTCGTAGTTTCAGATTGAAGATTTGGTGTTGAAATTGAAGTGGACATAACCTACATAATATTTGGACGATTTGTGACAAAATCAGGAAATTGAAGAAGTTTTGGGCAATAGCCTGTTTTTTCTTTTCCGACTATTGTATTGTTCGCTCTATCTAATAAATAAATAAATAACTACTATACCCTACCTCTTTGTCATTGAATGATTGGGTCCACTCTATTCTATGATGGTATCGTGTAGCATCACAGATTCCAGACTATATACTTTAAAATTGCAGTCGTCTACTTTGTATAGAATTATACTATCGTCAAACTTGGTAATATTTCTATTAATATCTTTTACAAGTTACACCACTCGAATTTTTCAATAATAAAGTAATATAGTGAAGAGATCCAGGCAAGACCGAATGGAGAAAACTAGCTATCAAATGACTGTACACATACAATAAAACATGAATTTATAAAATTTCGAGTTCATTTGGAATGTGTCTATAGTATTCATTAGGTTTTTTCAATTAATGAAAAAGTATTTTTTACAAGAAATATACTATATACTTGATACAATAATGATTGATAATAGAGAGCTCATAATTTTCATGATAATTATTGTTATTGATAATTATTTTTAATGATTTAAATGATAATTATTTAATGATTTTTTAATAATTATTTTTAATGAGCATTATGTTATAATGAGCAATATTTTTAAATCTACATTATGTGCTATGATTTTTAATAGTGATTACTGAAATATTTGTTTTTTCTGTTTCTAGGTAAGTTGGTGCATGAAGTTAAGTGCTTACATGACAAGTGACTATATGAGCAATAGGAACCCTGTAAGTAGATGTTGAATAAAATTTTTCCAACTGAATGATTTTACTGTCTGAAAAATGGCAAGATCTTCTCTTTTTATGAACTTGTTAGTGGAACATGAGTCGAGAGCAGAGAGCAGTCTCGGTGGTCAAAGTCTGATAATTCCCAAGTTTCTGGGATCTGGAATTGGTGAATTTGATTCATAGCTCACTAAAATATTTTGATTTATAGCTTGTTCGCTGAGATGAATAAATAACAGCGGAATGCGTGGAGAATCAACTCTCCACAGTTCGCGGCTGTTTTGGCAGCTTATGGTCTTTGGCTTGATGTACATCTAACGAGCCGAGCGGGCACGGAAGAAATTTGGGCGATAATTTGGCAGTAACCTTTCAAACTTTCTCCAGTTGTAAAGCAACGATGAGAAAAAAGTTTTATTGCATCTTAGTGATGCTGATGTTTGACAATTTGTGTGATACGGTCTTTTTCTCTGAGCGAAACCAGTTTCGGTGTTGTATAATAATCGACTTTTTCAGTCGGAAATTTGTTTGCTCGAGGTCTACTCATGTGCAGAGGAATTAATAATAGCTTGAGGTACCGTAATTTTCATCGATAAAGTTTGTTACGCTCGAGATGTACACTTGAATTGGTGATTATCCAGCGAAGTATAGAGAGAAAGTTAGAGCATAAACGCACGTAAGCCTGCCAATTACTCCACTGTGAATAGTTCTATGTGCAGAAAAGCTCCAAGTACGCTTTTACAACATTTTGTTTGCTAGAAACTCAGTTTTTTGTTATATCGTAAACTGGAGAATTTGCGTTGAAAGTTTCATCTCAAAAGGAGATGTGAAGACAAGAGATGCTAAGAAATGAAAATAAATTATGGAATCAAGCAGTCTTGGGATTATTGCACAATACGGTTTTTGAATGGCCATGTTCATATTGAGCTGACTAAACAATTTATTCATCAAATGAATCCAATAGGAAAAGAGAACTATAGACCTGACTCAAAAGTTTTCTCATCCCGAATTTGAATAAATATTTCAATCAGTTTATGGAGAAATAGTACTTTATTCTTCAAAGATTGCACATCAGTTCGAAAGATTTATTCACAAAAACATCAAGTATATGCCTATCACTTATCAATCAATGTATGCCTAACAATACTGTAACTGGAGTAGTGCTATTACTCTCACCAATGCTCCGTTCCGGGAAATACACTCCGATATTTAAAATATTTGCGTACCAAATAAGAATAAGTTAACTAAATCTCAACACATTTGTAGGACTACTTGTAGACACCACCTATAAAAGAGAAAAATTTGGACCTGACTTGCAATAGATCTATACATTTTATTTGTATCAATATTCAACTATCCTGGAGAGATTGCTTAGTTGAATAAGTTTGCTATATCTTTGGTCATCTTCTCTTAGCATTCTAATTGCATCAACTTTCAATAATATTAAAGGCATCGCTCATTTAGATAAGTTGGCAATCTTGTTTCTTCCATCTTTGTCTTTATCTTTATCTTTGATGATTTTCTTCAAGTAATACCTCGGTTATCAGGGGCCAGGTGATGAGGCCCCGGTAGCCACTTCTATTAGCGAGTTCAATAACTTGCAATTGAAAGCAATATTACGCCTTTGGCAGGAGCAACACGTTTCTTACAGCTATTGTAAATTTAACGAGAGGTTTTACTACTGCGCTCCGTAAACATACTCCACCTTTGTTCAAATTACTGGAAAAAGTCGTGTTTTTTCGTTGTGAGTTTACGCTACAAGCAATCTTAGCCGATTGGCTCGGCAATAAAACATGACAGACCGACAACCTCTTGACTGATAGCTTGTTGTTATGGCCAGTGAGTGAGCCTTTAGTGCTCTTTCTTCTACTCCTTTTCTCTCCTCTTCCCATCCTTCTTCTGCTACTTGTTCACCTATCCTCCTTTCTTTACGGTCGTAGTTCGCTTTTCCGCCCCCACCAACTGTTCAAGCGTATCCAAACGATTTCTTCAATAAGTTATGCAGGCATAAAACTCTAGCAATACTTGGGCTCTCTCCACCAGGTGCAAAGGCATCAATGATTGGATGCACTAGGTGCAGAATACAGTATTTGTGATTGTTTCCTAGAGTAGTAGATAGGCGTGCAGTTGAGATTATTGCATGTGGTAGGGTAGGTAATAATGTGAATCGTAAGTTGTAAGCACCGATGTCTTGATGTCAATTCGAAAGTCACTATCTTCTTTCACAAATAATATTCTCAAAGTAATATTAATTCATCAAAATTTTCATATGGAATGTTGAAAGGGATAGGTATTGGATAGAAAGAGGAATTTCACGATAGAAAAACTCGAGAAGATGAAATGAAAAAGAAGTGGTGGTGAATGAGGAGCTGGAGGAGAATGTGTACAAACAGGATAAACAGATGATGGAGAGGAAACCTGAGGTGGGGGAGGATGAGTTGTAGCAGAAGGAAGAAGATTGAGAAAGAGGATGGCAATCAAATAGAAGAAGAGGTGATATAAAAGGATG
Source organism: Nilaparvata lugens (assembly GCF_014356525.2). Classification (NCBI taxonomy): domain Eukaryota; kingdom Metazoa; phylum Arthropoda; class Insecta; order Hemiptera; family Delphacidae; genus Nilaparvata; species Nilaparvata lugens. Next base: position 26,526,152 of record NC_052511.1, on the reverse strand, counting down.
ATAATAATAATGATATCGAGTGACCTTGCTGGCTCAGGTCTGGAGTCAGAGTTTTCGGGTCGCAGCTGATCAATTTCTGGGCCCAACATGACCTAACGACTGTTTTTTAGGCAGCCGGGACCGACGACTTAACGTGTCCATCCAAAAAACGGGAGTGGTCCGAGAAAAACATCCTGCCCGGGCTGAGATTCTTACCCGGTCCTGTGGATTATAAAGCCAGCATCTAATCCACTCGACTACGGCCACTCCAGTAGGATGATCAGAAGTAGGTAGAGGTGAGCAAGAGGAGTTTACAAGAAGAATCACTAGGAGCTTTAGGAGCAGTTCACAAGAAATGAGATGATGTGAAGGGAAAGGGTAGGGTAAGAGAAAGAGGAAAGAAGGGAGAGAAAGAGGAAAGAGGATAGGGAATTTAAGGGTTGAAATAAGTAGGGAAGGATAAGGGAAATGTATTATTTTACCATTACCATAGGATGCAACTGGTGTTATGGAGGAGTATTCCTTTTCCGTCTTGAAACATGAATGCGACTGTATAGAAAATGTATTATTATAAGATATTGTTCTTTTTAATAAAATTTGCATTATATTCAACAACATGTTGACGACTTCTACAGCACTCAAACATTTCAGTCAATCTTCTGTGTAAGCTCAGGCCAAAATAATTCAGTCTCTCATTTATTTTTCTTTTGCATCACATCAGAAAATGTTTTCCATTTTGTTTGGAAACACTTTGTGGCTCTATTGTCCTCTATTGTCCTTTGGCTATTCTTCATGCAAAAATGATCAACGCAGAGGACAACACGAAAAGAATGGTAAATTATGGTGTGTGGAGGAGAAGAATGGAAGAACAGCAACAGCTGATGACCGTGAGTGACGAACAAAGTACAAACAAAACAAAACTAAACGCTTTGTTATTTCCATTTTCCGCTCGTGCTTCGTACCTGACTGTCATGCCAAATTATTCATCTTTTTAGTTTTATTTGCTGGGCAAAGTGTTCGGAATTGGTTGTCTCCACTGATAAAAAGCTTACTACAAGCCACTTTACTGTAAAGTACATATATACCATATTTCAGTTCTACGATAATAATAAATATCGGGGACCGAGCTTCGCTCTGAAGTACAAAAACGTAAAAAAATTATTACGAAAGAAGAAATTATAATATCATTCACACAGAAATGTTCCATCTAATCACAGTAAATTGAGATTAATTCCCAGAGGAATGCAAAAATTTCCCTCACAAAGGCCCGGTTGCACAAAAGCGGGTTAAATTTCAATCCTGATTAACTTCACGTGAACCAAATCAGAGAAGATCATTTCAAAAAGATGAATCTACTGGAATTAATAAGGATTTAAAATAACCCGGCTTTTTTGTAACCGGCACTAAGTACCTGATTGAATGATTACAAAAGTTCAACAGCTGAGTCATAATTTTGACACAGTCCCACACACATGAACTCGCTCACTCACTTTCATCACCAACAGACGACGAAATAATTATTATCAGCTGTTTTTCCAAGGATGAATAATAATTATTATTTAAATGTCCTCCAGCGAGTTTTCTCAGTGATGAAACCTAGTGCAATCGAATCTTTATATTATAAACCTACTATGTTCTGAATTTCGTGAGAATCGTTGGAGCCGTTTTCGAGATAATACGGTGAAATACAAACATATAAACATCTAAACATGAAAACAGAAGCAGCTCGTTAATAGAATAGGATAATAATATTATTATTATAGTTCTACGAAGCCTCTTGCTTGTAGTAGTGAATAATGTTTTAGTGAATAAGGTTGAATAAACGTCTTTTGGCTCACATCACGGAATAAATAAACCAGTAGTGTTTCTCTACTCTGTGCTCACATGAACAGAAAAAGGAGTCAAATCTTGAACAAATTTATCTTTTTAATATTCAACACACGAGCTCTTGACCTGTTTTTTTAAACGTTTTCCACATCTCGAAATGTTTGTAGAAACGCCAGATATATTTTTCTGTTTGTAGCTAACCATATGTTTCTGAATAATTGGGACATGTACGCAAAAATGATGATCTGGATACTGCGCTCATGAACTCTGTGGGTCAGTGGATGATCCCTCCCTGATTGATGAAGACTCCAATACATGAAATACTTGAAGAACTTGATTTTATTTCCTACTTACATACACTGGATATTATACAATTCTATTTTTCTCAAGTATAAAAGCAATATATATCATTGATCCGTCAATTGTGAAACACATTGCTCGTATTGCTCGTGGCTTCGAAGAAGGAATAGCTCCTAGAAGGGACGTGCTTGAACCTTGTTATTGTTAATCTAGCTAGGCCTACTACAAATTTCAAGAATCGGAGTGATTGTTCATCTTGTGAGGTCCATATTTTTTCCAATTCCATACAGGCTGACACTATATTCAAACAGACTAGACAATATTCTAAAATTGAAGATTTTTATAAATATGACAGGATCGTTTTCCAAGAGCAGATTACTCAGCAGATCATCGTCCTCAACAAACCCAATAATGTTCAATTATCCTGGTCTTTGATCATAATTATTTAAAATTGATGATGTGTATGATGCAGTCCAGTCCTGAACATATTGCTTAATTATTTTAAGAAATAAATAGTATGTACGGTATACGGCTGGGCATAATCTACTGAGCTAAAACTATTATAACAATATATCATATCGAAGGAAAGCCACAATTGAGATTGGAGGAATTTATGTAGTGGGTAAGTGGACTATATTTAGTATCTGTCTACAATCAATATACTTTCTGCTCTCAATGACTGGATCCTGTGTAGCACTATTAGGCATTAGGTCCGCTCAGGTAACCGAGTTTACGTTTATGTTTTGACGACGTTCAAAAGTTGTTGATAGTTTTGGGACAAAATAGGTCCGAAAACATTAGGAAAAAAGTGTCTGAGCATGAAAATAATGTTCGGAACGTCGAATCCTCACGTAAGTTTTTTGTCTAGGCACTCTCGATCGGTTTCAAACCATCGTTTCGGTGGGGTTATGGTAATTTTCAAAGTGCTGGATGCGATAAAATAGGGGATAATAGCTTTAGGGGCAGAAAATATATGGCGCAATCTGTATCGGTTGTCTACCTGTTGTTGAGGGTTGTTGGTGGTGTTGAATCTAAAAGGGCTGAACTTATGGGGCTGGCGACAGCCTTCTACCCTTTTTAACAACTTTGAGTTCCTCTTCTCGTGCCAGTACTGTACTTCAAAACATCGAATTCTATCGAAGTGTGATGAATTTTTACTAAAATTACAACTTTTGAACTGAAATATACTTTTTAAAATGCTCTTTAAAGTTTTCAACAGAACTTTCAATTTTATATAGTGTATACAAATGAATAACATCGTTTTCAAGCTCCTGAATATTACAGCGCCAGATCGTGAAGACTTCATCAAATTTATCAATGTTTTATTTTAGCACAATTGAAATGTCGCTTGAAGAAAACTTTAGTATGAGTCAAAAAAAGAGGAATAGATCTGCCAAGAAAATAAGATTTTCCTCAAAACATAAATGATTCAAACCCTTTAAAATGTGATGCTTCACATTCCTTCATAATTATTTCAAATAAAGGTTCATTTTTCCAATGTTGTATTCCAATAAACCCTGATTCTGGAACGTTTTACAGCATCTTTGAACTCATAAACACTATGAACAGTGGGTCCACAGGTGAATCTGATTCAACATCCTGGTAGGTGCTGAAAATTCATTCCAATTATGATTTATATTCAAGAGAATATTGTCGAAGAGTGAAGGACCTCAAATTGTGTATTATCAACTCAAATTGCAATATTATTATTATAAAATCGAGGCTGTAAACGTCCACTGGAATCCAGCTCTTTCAAAATGACGTATGTGTTAACAGAGAGAAAATATGAGTATATATTTTCTCTGGTGTTACTATTCTAGAGAACGGACAAGAAGTTATGAGAAGAGTGTGCCGAATAGAGTATTATGCAGCTGGAACAATGATGAAAAGTGGGTGTGTGCCGCGAGAAGTGAGTAGAGGTCTCTAGAACCTCGTGTTCAATTGTTAGTCATTTTGAACTGGAGCTATAAAAAAGTTCAAGTCTGTGGGTCGCCGCCGCGACTGCATACAGTAAGTAGATACTTTGAAAGTACTATATACATATAGATAAGTATATAGAGTAAGGAGAAGGCAGGGAGTGGCTGGGCCGAACCTGGTACTACAACAGAAGATAGTCCGAGAGAGGCTGATGGTTATGTAAATCAGTCTGAGGCGGTCCGCCACCAGAGTGAGAGAAAGAGATCGGCTGAGTTCAGGAGTGACAAAGAGGCAGACAACTAAACGGAGCACAGAGTGCGGAGGTGGAACAGTTTAAAATGGCTTGCTCTGAATTATTCATAGAGGGCAATGCAATACATAATAATAATACAATCCAGTTCCTTTTCTGCTGGGCGAAAGACGAAAGACCGGCGGACAAGGCTAAGCTTGTCCTTTCCTACGACTGGACTTCGTTACTCCTTACTTTTCCTCCTTCTGTCCCTTCCTTCTTATATTCTTACAGCATTCTTATTTTCATCCTATTTCTCCTGAAGTCCAGAGTAAGTTCTGTGAAGTCCAGAGTAAACTTTTATATTCTCCTCCTTACTTTGTTCTCTTCTACACCTCCCTTTTCCTCCCTCCTCAATCTTCCCAAATCCCAATTCTTGCTTACATTATTTCTTCTTGAACACTATTGGAATATTTCCATTCTTCTGTCCATTTTATCTGAATGGATCGTGTTCCTTTGCGTTGCTAAGCCTCTGTAATTTTTCTCTTCTTTTTCTGGGCTAGACTCGCAGATTTGATACTGTAAGGCCTGACCATTGATTTATTTTGGAAAAATATGTCTTCTCTCTGATTATAAGTAATTAGGACGAAATGTATCAAATGATATTCACAGAGGTACAAGTTAATAGACTGATTTGCAGAAGAACATGAGGTTCTACCCAAATCTGTACCTCAGTTTTTTGATAAATACGTAACTTGGTTTGAAATTGGGGTTGTGTTTAAAAATTAAATTCTTGATTGTATTGTAATTTTTTTTTGAGGCTCTCTAAAGTGTTGATAGAGTTCTAAGTATGAGAATATGGTGAAGCTGAAATCAAACTGAATGATGAATGGTGGTTTGAAGTTTGTTTTAGAAGTATAACAAATAGATAACTACAGTCAAATGAAGAATTTGAGTTCTCCTGCTCATTTATGAATATTTTAGGTACTTGGTACTCAAAAATTCTTGAAGTTTGGATTTTATGATTTTCTACCTGAATCATAATAATTGGCGGTCGATTCAGTTCCCATTTCCAAACGGCAGCAATCTCTTTCCATTGATGACTTCTTTTATAAACAAATTCGAAACTCCCAGTAGCAGGTTTCGTAACTAGTGAGGCCTGTTATTAAAGAAGTGGCCCAGTTATAAAAAGTGAACATAATACACCCAACTCTTTGTCTAGTCTCAGGTGTGTTTCGGGATATCTATTATGGCAATTAAATCACGCATTGATCAAAAAGAGGTTCTTCAATAATTAACTTTCAAGACCAGATGCTGGGTAGTGCGTGATCAGAAAATTATCCCTTCTTGTTCCTTTTTAATAATATTCCTACTCAGCCGCAAACGTAGATCCAAGTCTTCTGATACAATTCAATTTATGATTGAATAGAATTAGTAAAGATGAGGTTTGAATAGATCCTTTTGATTAGCAACAGATGTGTGACAATCCATAGCTCAATAACTAAAATATACAGTAGGCCTGGTTCACATTCTAGCAAATGGCGTGGATTCAAAGCCCCATTCTATCTTCCAAAAATCTTCTCTTTTGATTCGTATTTCCTATGAAATGAATGGAGTGATTAGTTCACATTATTTCAGAGGAGTTCTTCCAACCGTATACAACAGTGAAATTCAAAGTATACAGTTCGCGTATCAAGACACCGTTTATAACATTGCACATCCAATGATTCTTGTTCTGAGTAGATCTTTCCTTTTTTTCATCGAGACATATCCTACCAGGATTCATTGTCCAAGTATTGTTAGTTGTTTTTGGATGTGCTGCAGCTCTTCGAAGAAATAAGATACAAGGGTGAATTAAAATAAGAAGGTTGAGATAGAGAGCAGCATAGGTGCAAAAAGAGAGAACCAAATAAGATAAAATATTGAAGATCTTTAAATCTCTGACACATAGAATCTTACTAGATAAATTCGATCCAGAAGCCCAAAGCAAAACACGATCTGCAATAATATATGTGCTGGAATTGCAACCCTTTCTCCTTCTTCTTCCTCCACAACTCCTACTCACTCTCATTTATTCTCTTTCTCTGCAGTCTATTCTTTCCTTCGTAACACCTACGTTTTTACTGTTATTTCCTTTTTTCTATTAAATCACTTATCGTGTCGTCAAACTGCTATCCTCTCTCATTTTAACTTATTCTTCTCTCTTTCTTTTGCTCTTTCAGTCCGCCTCACTATTACATACTCAAATCCTTATTCTATCTTTCTTAATCGTTGTCTACTCATGCATAAAACTCAACAGAGAAAAGAGAGAAAATGAGTTGAAAGAGTAGGAAGCAATAGGCCTGAAGCAACAGTATTACAATGTCGAAAATAGCACCATCCATAGTTTATACAGAATATTACATAGATGTGAGAATGTTACATAGCACACTGAAGTGATACATAGGCGGTGCAACTAACTGTATCCGTGTTATAAAATCTAAGCTGCGAGCCATATTCTGTAAGTTCTCCTCGCATTTGGATTATTATCTCTCTTACCTGAGGAGGTGAATAAATAAGATACTAATAAATCAAGTACCCTGCTTCAATATGAAAATGGTATTCTAGAACAATTTTCAATTGTGTCTTTTTAATTTTTGAAGAGTGTTAGTGTGTCTTATCATCAAACAACACACATTTTCGAGCCAGTCATTTGATGTTTTACCCCTGTATTTCTCTCATCATTAAATTATTTTATATTCTGTATTAATCTAGAAAATAGATTTCAATACTTTCATGTATTCATTACGAAGTAGTTAAGGTATAAGACGTTTGGTTTTCCTACATCAACATTTATAAAGTTTTGTTTGAACGACTGACTCTGACTATTAAACATTCGGGTTTTGAACATAGCATAAATTTCAATTCTGATATGATTTTTTTAACGTTTCACATATGTTGCGTTGGTCAATAAAGTTAGTCGGTATTACTGCTCCATATAACGCTCTCGTAGCTGTTAACAAACTTTCCGCTATTAGTTGAGCTCAAATATTGTAAACATCACCAATTCTGTAATATCAACAGTGGAAAATGTCATTACACAAGAGTCCTTCATTGTGAGTTTGAGGGCGAGACACACTACAGGATATGAAAAATAAAGGAGTCAATGATATCTTGTATGATGCATTATTATCGTCATGATAGGAAAGATAAATTATGTATGAAGTGAGAGAGAGGAGGCCAACCATGTGTGGATGTATATGACGCAAAAGTCATGGGAAAATTGGCTCTATTTCATGGTGCATCCAACAAGTTGAACACGTGTGACAGATGGTAGATAAATGATTTCTTGTACTCGAAAAAGTGTTAAAAAACCAGCTTCTCTATATTTGGCTCCCCTCATTTGGCTCTAAAGAGGTGAGGACGGTGAAGCTACAGTACGACGCCGGTTGATGATAATCTTATCAATCCATCCGCATCTACTGGTGTCTGCTATGAACCTTTGGCGGCGGCAAAATATGAAAATTTAATTTTCTTCTTTTGAACTCTCGCCAAAACAGTTCTCTTCTGAACTAGTCGTATCATCTATCATCCATGTAGGCGTCAGGTAAGTTATGAGGTAGCAAAGAAATGAACTTGAATCTCTGGTGACTTGTTTCTTATGCCAAAGATGATAATAAACTTCATGGCACACGTTGTAACATTCATGTTGTAATAGCGTAGAAGTAACTCCATGAAAGTTGTAGGAGTGATATGATCTTCTGCATTGAAGATTGAAGAACATCATTCTTGAAATCGTTTTCAGTTGTTCTGCTGATATATTTTATGAACATGTATTTTCTATAATTCAATGACAATACTTGTCAATATTGACTTTAAAAACGGGAATCTTTTAGAAGTAGAAGTATCATAGAAGAAGTATATAGAAGATAAAGCAAGGATTAATCAATTATTTAAATTTATTTATTCAATATACATTTATGGATTTAGTATAGAGTTTGAGAAGAGAACTTGGAAATTAATCATGAGAAATTAGATATTCAATCAGAATGCTATCAATATTTTCTCTCTCTTCTGATTGTCAATATTGTGAATTCTCTAACATTCAATCAATTTATGGAACTGAAATGAAGATGAAGGTCCCTGAAGGCACAATTAGACTGAATCACCAATAAATTTGCTTGAATACTTTCTTTGAAAATAGAGGCAGTAAAATAGTACAGTATAATAGTATACAATAATTATACTATCATACAGTATAATAGTATCATAGAATCTACTTGAAAGAAACATTCCAAAATCGGGATCATGTAGTTGTGTATTAAGATCGATGTGGGTGGCTCATGAGGTTGTCGTATCAAAATTCAAAATCCTTACCTTTTAGAGAACTGTACCTCGATTGAAATTAAATAGAATTATTGAGTTGATTTTGCTGCAATGTAAGTAATTGTCCGTGCTTGAAACAATAGAGACATTCTCATTTGAAATAGTTCTACTCTAATAGCACAACTTTGAATATAATTTTTTCCATAAACAATTTATTACTATACACTCGCAACAATGAAGAAATTACCTTTATAACAGTTTCGTAAGCTACAAATGAACGTATTAGCCTGTATCATAAACATAATGTGTATGATTGGCACTTTCAAACACACAAGAAAATAAAATGAGGGTCCACAAAGGTACGATGATTAAGTATTCAGATCATGGCTGCTCCATGACGCGGTGATGGATGGCTTTGAATAAGGAACGAGAAGGATAGAGAGGGAGGAATTGAAAAGATGAGAATATGAGAGACAAGGCAAATGTAAAAGGAAAATGAGAGCGACGAGCATAGTGAGAGTCTTTCTTGTGAGATGTAGGACCACCCCAAGTGTGTCTCGAAGACAAAGGGCGCGGCAGTTTTGAGTGCCGCACGGGCCGCACGGGCAGTTGGTGGTGAGTGCTGAGTGCTGAGTAATGATGAGGAGTGGTGGTGTTGTGGTGTCAGAAGGGTTGAAACAGCTTCCAAAAACTATTTGAGGGGGTGGTAGTGTTTGTGTTCGGGAGGAAAATGAAAGTAGCTTCTTATGATGTTTGTCTGAGTTGGAACTTTGGAAACTGAAAGAGTTCAGTTGAAATCTTATTATGCTTGTTTGGGTTGGAACTAAGGAAGAGAAGTTTCACATTCTACTGTTTTGCTTGGTATATTTTCAATAACATGGAGTAGAAGAATGATATATGAAAAGAGTAAAGACTGTTGATGTAATAAAATCGTGTCTAAAATGGAGAATTTCCAAGAAAAGTAGAGAAAAACGAGAGGGAAAATGTAGTATAACATTTAGTTGAAGGGTGGCCATGAAGTAGTGTTCTCTAATTTTTTCAACCAACTTTCCTGTAGGTTTCCTTCGATTCTATCCCATCATGCAACTTCAAATACTGTTGGACCTCGGTACTAAATCTTACAATTTCAAGACATAACGTTCAACAAACATCATATTCAAGCAATAAACTGAAGATACAAGTATTTCAGGAACATCCCACCTGTGTAAACATGACTTTAACACAGGAGGTAAACTAACTTTTAGCTTTTACAGTTTTTATGAATTGAACAAACTGAATTCGAATGGAAGAAGTACGTAGATGGCTAATGGAAATGTGGGATGGTTCACTGTAAAGATTTGAAGAAGGATAGTGAGAGTCTGTGAAGAATCCATTGTAGGTGCGGTCAAAACACATACAACTATAAAAGAGGGACTTTAATGTTTGTTATGTACATGAGATGAGGATTGATATGTACATATTTATCTAAGGAGAGGGTAGGGCGTGTATGGTTGGTGCACTATTTACCATAGTCTTCAGAAACCAACCTGAATGACCCTAACTTTGTGGTATTCTGAGGACAAGAACTTGGAGGGAGAGGAGTTGATAACGAGTGTGAGGGAGAAGATGATAGACAAGAAAGTGAGCCAAGGGGTAGACAAACATGTTTTTATGTTTTCAGTTTTACGATCCTGTCTCGGGATTTGTTGAATGAAACCGCTTCATTTTTCATTTTTCAATCTTATCTTTGTTGGAGAGAGTAATCCAAAATTCCCCTCTAGTTTTCGAGGAGATACTATCTTGAACATTGTTGCTACGTTACAAGATTTACGGCTAAATAAATGTCAATTATATCGATATTTATGGGGAGTTTTTTATTGAGAGAACAACATAGCCTAATACTTTGTCTATGATCCCTCCCTTATAGATTGCAATGACTATCACTGTTTTAATGCTCAGAAATCAATTAGGTATTATAATTTTGAGGATTCAATGGACTCAAATCCACGATAAAAAACACGAAATTAGTGATACATCTGCTGCAAAATGTAGTTCACTTTCCGCCAGCTTCAAGAACATTAGAAGGCCTTCTTTTGCCTTTGATTGCATAGAATAGAGGACACTGATATGGAATTTTCAAATGACAGAAAAAAATTAATTTTTTTCTCTAAATTACTTTGATTGGTATCAACAACCAATGAGTATAGCCTTCATTATTTTTAGTTGACAATGATGAATAATGCATTAAGGTTCTGTTCAAAATATGAGGTTGAGAAATGTGTATAACTTTTATCAAGCTGACACGATATACATGGTAAAGAGTCGGAAGCCACTTGCATTCTCTGGACGATTTTGTTAATTATTGATGGAGTTGATTAAATAAATTATGTTCAATGATGGGTGTTATATTCATTACGGAGGAACATAACCATATCAAGGAAGTTTGAACATTGAATAAATTATTATTGTCCACGGTTATTGTCTATTATCATATAATTCATGATTCCTTAATGTATACGAGACATCTGTTTCCTGTATTTGTAGTTTGGTATGAACAATTATTAATAGTTTGAACTTATTCATATATTGAAGTTGTATAGAGTATACATATTCTAAAAAAACGTCATTCGATCAATAGGTTCAAGGATAAGTGAGTACTTTAACTGTTTTGTCACTCTATTGCTATTTTTATTGGGAGTTCATTTTGGTTTAATATGGCTGCGAAGAAGCTTATGATTTCATAACGTCCAATAAAAAATAATTCACTGTGAATAATGACATGATTAATCCATTAGTCCAGACTGCAGTCCAATAAAAAATATAGTTACTATAGGCTATATAGTTACTGTAGTCCAGACTGCTATTTATCGTACTATCAGTTATTGATATGACCTGACCATTTTATGAATAATAAGATATGATTATTGTAATGAGATTCCAAATTCATGCGAAATGGTTAATTTTTAAAACACCACTTCTACATTCTCTCTACTCTCCATTATTCTTCAAAACCTCTAATTACATGGAGATCCCCAGGATTTTATGATTTTGTACAAATGTTTTATACCAGTTTGATGCTTATACTCCGTAAACTATTTCATTGAATTCCATCATTTTGATCATTTTGATAACTTATAAGTTGATCGAAATGATGCATCCATTTAGGAGCTACTTTATGCTTTCTAATCGAAAAATCAGAACAGTTTTGGAATTGATGGAGCACAAACACGGGAACCGCTACTAAAAATAAGAAGTGAAGTAGTGACAAGCAACTGGATCATTGGGAAATGTTGTTGTGATTTGAAGAGAGATTGTTGGCGTGATTAGAAGATATTTCATCCATAATGCGTACTTCCACTGATTTTTGAACAAGTTACTGACGCTATGATTTAGCCTTATTCCTATAATCTATTATGGATATAAGATCTTCGAAATGCAATGTTCTGTTGAACTGCCGTGATAGTAGATTATTAACCTAGTTTAAGGGACTTTAATCTCTCAATTTGTTGAGCGAAACTTGTACTTAAAGAGGAGTTCAGTGATTTGTTACACGAAAGTTTATGTATACTTTGAGGTGAATTGGTCAATTTTGTACTTCACAGTACAATTGCTGTTAATATTTATTCACAATACGTATAATGCAGTAGTATTAGTGAGTAGTTTTTCAAATTATGATATTTATTTGTAGATTTATTAAATATGATTTTACAGAGTTTCCCTCTAGATCTGGTGATCTAGAGCTTTTGCAGGGACTAATCAACTCCTCCCATCATGACCCAAAGATGATTTTTGTCTTTGTTGGAGGAGAAAGCCTGGGGTTTAGTTGAGTTGAGAGAGGGCCCCTGAAGGGAAGCCGGTTCCAACAAAAAATGCCGTAATTTGTAAAGCATCCGGTTACTCAGAAGAACTGGGGAAACAAACCGTACAGCTTCAAAAGACTACTTGGAAACAAATACCATAAATCGTTTCTATGTTTCTACTGAGTGACAGTTGCTCGATGAGATGAATGATCTTCATCGGAAGATTCTGAATGAGGGATGTATTTAGTTTTCAAAGGTAAGCAAAAAACAAAATCTGGATTAGCAAAGTTGAAACTTATTCTACTTCAGAGCTTCAAAACTTTAAATTGAGTTTAGAACTTCAAAACTTGAGAATGTGGTTCCACATACCTGCACAGTTCATCTTTCTCTCAACTTCAGTAGTCGAAATAATATTTTTTCATTTGGTCAATTGAAAGATTTCTTAGTTAGAACTGGAAAATAGCAATAGACATTGATGCAATATAAAGAGATGAGCGACTGACTAATCTAAATTTTCTGAATCACTGAATATAAACTATGGATCTGCAATTCATTATTCGCTCTCAATATTGAATGTCTAATCTAATCCTGTCATTATCTTGATTATAATCTATTTGACTATTTTTGGTTTCAATATCTGTAGGTCTAATGCGAAGATCAAGATAAACATTTAGAAAACAATAACAAATTATGTGATTGCTCCCTGGTATTTCAATTTGAATGAAATACTGGGAATATTTCAATCCGAACATTACACTTTTATCACTTCTAAACGAATTCGAAGGAGATAGACAAGAGAACTTGAGCATACAAAATAATATACAAGAACATAGCGGTGAATAATGAATTAGTTTGAGGATACTAGCTGTTAAATATTGCTGGAAAAGGAATCCTCCAACTCATTCCTTCTCCCAAATTTTGTAGTATTTCCTGATGCCATGTGTGATGAATGTTCATATTGCTTTCATATTGATGAATTATATATTTGATTTTATAATATTAGACTGGAGTCCCAATATACTCATTGATATTATACTGGATGAATCCCATCCAGTTCATCCAAGTTTTCACATCCACTGCTGAATTCACAGTCATTGAGTGGAACGCTAATATTTTACAGGGTCATTTCGAGTCATAATCCATTGTCTGATGTGGAGAATTGATATTTTTCTCAAAATTTGCATAAATAATGGCAACATCCGATGGATGGCGCTTCACCAAAAAAAAAAAAAAAAAAAAATCGACCATAAAACTTGAGTCGGTTCCAAGTAAGCAGCTTAACCTACTGACAAGGATGAGTTGTTACTGAGGGTTGTGAACGGGTCTCTCAAGATGGATGAGTGGACCTGATTGGGATAAGAGGATGGAGAGGAAGGGGCGGAGAAGAAGAAGAAAGATGGGGAGTTGGTGGTGGAGGATGAGATGGGAGTGAGGAGGACGCAGGGTTGTGTCCAAGCAAGGGGAAAACTTCTGGTGGGACTCCTATCAGGTTACATTGTGGCGAATTCTGGTTATTTTCAAGACATATAGGATTTCAAACACGTGCTCTTAGCTCCTCCACCAACATTTTGTCTTTGTTTCGACTCAATCCCAAATCCCAACTCACACCAAGCACCTTCTCATCTTTTAAAAACATTTTTCTTCCAAGCAGGCAAGGCTTGAGCAATAAAACCGGGATGTCCATCAGCCTCTCTTTTTTTTTTCTCTCTCTCGCCAACATCTTCACGTATTTATCTAACGTTTTCCATCTTTTACACGAACACAAAACTCTAGGAATTCATTTTGTCTCTCCTCTCATATATATAAATGTATAAACACATGTCCCTCGACAGATAAAAACAACTGTCATAATATCACAGCCTTAACGATTACAATACTTGGAGCAGGCATATAAAGTTTTAAATCTCGGGAAATTTATTCGTCATTTTAAACAAGCTTTATCACTGCCATTATTGTACGTCTTTTGATAATTTTTCTCCATTTCGTTGTTGTTACTTTATTATGTATACAACTGATAACAATCTTAGCTTTTTAATATCTTGAAATAAACGGTTACTTCAAACTTGAGTAACGTTTGTCATTATGTTGATTCACAGTCCGATTGTATTGTAAATTTGATAACCAAGAGGTAACGACAAGATGTTGAATTTTTTTATTGGAAATAAGTAGAAGTCCTTGTAGCAGGAGTATTGTATTTGCATTTTGCCATTGACTGGAAAATTGACGTTCGATTGATTCAAGTAGTATAATTCCAAGTCCAGTAATACATAACAATTCGTTTCAAAGCGATACTCTGCTCTATTCTTTTCGGTAAGGTGATATTCCAAATCATACACTTTCGTTGTAATTGTCAAAATTGATTGTATGATGTGAGTTTTCAAATGATTTAAATTTTGTATGTTTTATGAAGAAAAAATCGCAAGAGAAAAAAGTTGAAGAAGAAGAAAAGAAGTTGCTCGTAATACATCTTGAAGTACCTTCATGGATGTTTAAAAGATTACAACTTTTTCAAATACAGGATCCAGACTGAGTTGTTACCCACTTGGTAATTTTTTGGCCCATTACTTCCTTCTAGGGACACAACAGTTTTTGATTATTTTGAGAGTTTAGGAATCAGATTGCTCGAACCAAAGATGGGACTCATTTTTCGCATCAAAGTTTGGTCTGATTGTTCACATCAAACCACAATAATTTATAATAGCTGTAGTTTTGACAACATAAAATCTGTTAAAGATCAATTACTGTTTTTGATGCACTCCATCTCCAAGCAATTATGCTGGGGTCCTTTTTGGAGTGAAAAGTCATAATCAGACTATGAAACTATAAACTATTGCAGGGTTTAATGGAGCGCAACTTGGGAATCTATTATGTTGATAATGATGATTGGCGGTTTGGTCTCCATCAAGCATGAAGGGTCGGTCGATCGGGCAATATTATTGAAGAGCAACCCGAACTGAAATTCGGGACCCTTTCAAAAATCATTCAGAGGGATAATGGATGCGGACAGCTGGAGGTAAGCTTGGACACGAAATCTTTCTCCTTCTCCCTTTGCGCCACATCATCTCTTCGTTCTCTCAATTTCCTCCTTACTTACTTTTTTCTTCTTCTTCCACAACTTCCCTTCATGCATCTCCTCACACTGCTCTTCCTCTTCCAAATGTCATTCTATCATTCTTCTTTCCCCCTCCCTCTCTGAACCTCTTTTTGCTTTCTTCATGTTCTCTTTCACTCTACCTACTTTTCTTTTTCATTCTTCCTTTCTCCTCCTCTTCCTTCTTTTTTCCTCTCTCCACCCTCCTTGTCCTGAACACATTTCCTTCTTCTCTTTCTCCTTTTTTGTATATTCTTCTCATTTTCTCATTTATCCTCTTGTCCTCTATTGTTTTTCTTGCTCGTCTCCTTCCATCTCTTTACATCCTCGTTCTCTTTTCCTCTCTACAATGCTTCTTTTTCTATTGCTTGTCACTTTTCTCTTCATTTTTATTTAATGTTCCATCTTTATAGACCTTCTCCTCATCATAGTTCTACCAGTTTCCTCTATCTCAACATCAAGCTACTCACCCTTAAATTTTTTGAGAAGTTTCAACCCCTTTATTACATGGTTGTCATCTTCTGCTCCTCTTCCTCCTTATCCTTTTCTTAAATGGTACCGCGGCTTCCTTTTTCGAATTTCCCCCAAAATTACCAACTGATCATTCAAAACTCAAAGCCTCCATGCTTGGTTGATTCTGCGGTGTCCCCAGATAAGCGAACCTTCCAAAAGAGTAGGGATAGCCGGGTAAGGGTCAGTGAGGGTGTGTGAAGAGAAGCATAAGTGATCAGAATGAGAGAAGGATTCGGCTTCCAAGAGGATTGTGTTGAAATTTGGCGCTAAAATTCTTGGAATCCAGTCTCAATGCTTGAGTGGGTACTAACTCAAGTTGAGTCGACTACTAGTTCGGAACACACTTTCAATAAGAAAGTGGTCCATCCAACTCTCTTACTCATATCTCTTCTAGCATCATATAGCTTCATATATGTGAAGCTACATTAAAAGTACAATTAACCTCAATTATCACCTTTCGCAATTTTATCGATAGTGTACTTCAAAAAATAATATCCCCTTCACTATTTCAATAAAGTGTTCAAAGTTTTCAACGTGGAAAAAATTGAAGCGAACGTAGGTGTAATACCACAAAGTGATAAACGAATTGTCTCTTTTTTGTGGCAATGGAAACACCAATTGGAGCTTCTAGTATGAGTATGGGAGCTTTTTGACACAAGGTATCCTTGATAAGAGTGAAGAGTGATGATGGAGTGTGGATCAGGTGTGAGTGAGAGTGAAAGAGAATGTTGATAGGAGTAATGGCAGTGTGCTCAACATTCCACGAGCCTGATAAAATCGGAACAAGCAATTATTTGGTTGAGTAACGCCATTAGCCATTCCTGTAATCGTCGTTCAGCGATCCTGCCGTGGCGCCGTAACATCTTTACGCTCTAGACGCTCAATTAATTCAATTGAAAGTCGCTCAAAATACACCATTGGCCATCTTATATTGGAATACTTTGAACACAGATAGAAAACTGATTAATGACAAGAGATGAGTGTCTGCCTGGAAGACTTGAAACACAGAGATAGAGAATTAATTAACTAACTGCAAGAGATGTGGTGTATTATTAAGAAATAGGGGTGGAGAACTGGAGTAAGTATGGAAAAAAGGTTAACCAAGAAGGAATAGGATGAAAATCTTGAAAATAAATTATTTTAAATTTTATGTAAAAAATTTTGAATCAATGGATTCTACATGTCGTTTCTCACCCAAGAAAATTGAATTGAAGGTAAGAGGGAATTTCAACTTATAGTAATTTGTTCTTTCATCCTCATACACCCAGAAGACTGATTGCATGTAAAGATAGTCAGAAGAAAATAGTATACAGTACTCATTCACCAAAAAGGAGTTTTTATCCAAGAGAAGACTCTAGGTAAGGAGGAAGACTACTGTAGTTGAAAAGTCACAATCTTAAAGTTTGGTCACTGCAATTTCCCCGTGAATCAACTTATTTTTGCAGCAGTTAAATGAATGAATACTTAATGATAAAAGGGAGATAGAACTGAAAATGACACCATTGGTGTTGAAACATGTATGTAATTTTGTGATATTCTAAAATAAATTGAATAATAAATTCGTGATATTTCAAGAAAACATCCTAGTGTTTCATCATGGAAAAATATCACTACATCTCACCAAAGACTGTATCTGAAGCTGAATCGCATGATATTTACTAGAATAATAAATTCTGTTGGTTTAGTTGGAAAGCTGCAAACATGTGCAAACCAACAAATTATTGTATTATAAATATATATGCTGCTACCTAGAAATCAATTCGACTAGAACCTAGAACGATTGTCCAATTATTGATCCAGTTTGACACTTTTTCCATCATTCCCAAAAGCAAAGACGCTTCTACATGACCATCCGAGAAATTATTGTCTATTTGTGCTACTACCTACAATTTTCCCATTTTGCCCCAGTCACACATTGTCTGACCGTTGCTCCAGTAAGTCATTTGGCGCATCACTACTCCAGTTGTCCAGCTAATCAGCTCCCATCTAGAACAACAAAACACAATACTGGATCAGACTACTGCTACTGGCCAGTCAACTCGCTAAAACCCAAGTTATTCATACTTGCGGTGCGGTACCGGAAAGGCAGGCCAAACATTACAGCTGTTATCCCATTCAGAGTTGAGCCTCTGCTCTGCAGTAGTGTTGACTGTTGACTGTTGAGTGTTGACTGGCCACAGAGTTCCTTAATAACTGCGCCATTACTGTCATTACTCGCGAGACGGCGACTTCTCCGGGTAATGGAAACGAATTAAGGACAGTCACGACAAACCAAGGCTGGGCCAGAGAGATTCACTCCAAACTGTCAGCATTTCTCATTAGCAACATCAATACTTTCCAGTCCAATGACAACACTGCCAGTGCTCAGTAAAACTGTCTATAGTTTGGGTATAGTGAGATTCACTACGCACTGTCAGCATTGATTGAATGGGAAGCATTGAAGCTGCTCGTAAGGAAAGCTGCCAGTTTGAAGTGAATCTACAATGATGTCCTCTGCTGTCCTAAGCTCACCACAAGGGTCATCGTATCCCCGAGCGACCTTTCGACTTCATTACTGAACGCCGCGAAGGAATTCAGAGTTCGTGAGAGAATAAGAAGTCTCCGAGCGATAACAGATTCGTCGGTTTCTAAAATTAGTTGCATTATCTGCTGCGTTGGTAATATTCCGTGGTGGGCTGGCTGGAGAAACAGAATAGTCGTCAAATTACTTGAGAAGGTGGAAAAATGGAATAAGAATTGCTCGATTATCACAGGAGAATAGCATTAAGTTGTTTGATATGATAGTTGTTGTGGAAGAAAGAGTGTATAATGAAAATCAAATATTATTTCTGACTAAATAAGAATGAGGTTTTGAATATGTTTCAGTATTTCAGTTCAATATTCTTATAGGAGAGAGATTGGAAAATTAGAAGTTTTATTTTATAGAGAATTTTGAAAATCAATGCTATAATTATCGATTGTTGCAGAGTCGATAAAACAATTCCAATTTAAGAGTGATGTGGTTTTTACTTGATTGATGGATTTATGTGCCACACCACCAGATAGGTGGTACTACTTCATAGATTTGTTCTATGATTTCTAAAATATTTTGCAAAAACATTGAGCTAAGCAGGTGTAATCTCGGCCCAGAATAGACACATGAGAATTCTAACCCGTCAAGTGGAGGTGGAGAGACCCATGTCTGCACATGTTGTTTGTTATTTACTCTTTTTCGAAAACTCAAAACTCTCCCCTTCAGTCGTTTACCTCCCCTATTTCAGGAGTTTCGTTGGGAATGAGATATAGAAGAATGAAGAGACGTGTACAGAAAGAGAAACCGGAGATCAGCTCTTCCGCTTGGTCAAATCATATTCGTTCTCTCTTCATTATCATCATCATCATCATCATCATCATCATCCATTTCCACTGAAGAGAGCGCGTTTGAGAGTAAGTGAGAGATAGTTGGAGGCAGGAGAAAGAGTGAGCTGGGAGAGAGAGGGTCGAACAGGAACAGATTTTTAACGGAGACAAAATCTGAAACATGAGACGAATACTGAATCCCCTTCACCAACCATTGGATCTTTCAACCTGGCCCAAAAATATTGAAAATGGGCCCGAGGATTATGGAGTAGAAAACGCTTTGTAGTATGCACAATAAAACCTCCAAAACTCAATGGTCACTTGGCTAAATACCATCCCTCTCAATCGGAGGAAACCTTTTAAAAACTACCCTCATCTCGAATACTGCCTTTTTATTTTTTATAGAAATTTCCTCACCACTTTTTATATCATCCAGCGTCTGAAAGGATGAATGAAATGCATAATTTTTCAACCACCACCTGACCACGAATCGCTTTTATTGAAATCCGTCCTAGAATCGCCCTCCTACCCTTCTATAGATCTGAATTATTGTCTGCGGACATGTAAAATATCTATGAAAGAGCATCTGGTGGCATTTCTTTGTCCAGATGCAACTATAATAATTTATTCAATAGGAATGTTTTGTGTCTGCATCATACAGTCATTGATGGAGTAGTTTTCAGTGGTTGGGTTTGTGGACCACAAGAGCTACGTGATAGGAGATTGATAATACCGGAATCAAAAGCTGAGATCTACTCAAATATTGTTTCACTATATTACATTGTGCTTGTTACTTTCCTTGAACTTGTAAATTGTGCTTGTAACTTTTATTATTCAGATTTGAAAGATTACAGAGATTTTCAAGACTCAGAAACGCGTAAGCTTCTCCATTGAAAATGAATCATACGCAACACTCTCAAAAATGCAAAATGGTATAGAAAGTAATAATAAACAAATTCATATTAAGTTTCATGAACAATAACTAACACATTATTCTATCATAGCGTCTTTACAGCAATATTCTTGTTTTCTTAACAGTCACTTCACATCCTCCAAAACCATCCTCGCGAAATATGTCGTTCGCAATAATTACTGAGTAAAATCTAAGAATGCCGAATCCTATCTACCAAGAAACGTTAGCACACGATCAGTGTCCGGCTATTGAAAAAATAATTGGTTTCAACACAGTTCGGGATTGGTTGTTTTCTGGAAGCTTAGCAATAAGACCGACCAAACAGCGTGCAATTACGAAACAACTGGATGAAAAAAGTGAGAGAAACAAATAGAAGGATAACTTTTTCGTAGAGAGTTGAAAAGCGACCAGTTATCCAATGCAACCTGTTACCAGGGTAACTGAGAGAGCGTAAGATGTAATCATTATTTAATTATCGTCCCGATCTGGCAGATCAATTTCAATGCTGCTGATTTCGGCCAACATATTTTATTAGCTTCTCGCAACATCAACACACTGAATAAAGGACTCGAAACCGATGTTTAAAAGGCGAGCTCCGTGCTTCGAAAATGCTTCATAGGCTGCTGACCAGTTTTGTATGTTGGCATTAAAAAGATGGAGCCGAAAAAGGAGCTAGGGGTGGAGAAGTTGAAGGAGGAGGAGGTGGTGGAGTAGGAGGAGGAGGAGGAGGAGGAGGAGGATGCAGGGCAGAGAGACGAAGAGGAAACAACGATAAAATATCATTTCGAAAATGACTGGACGCCAAGAAAAATGATTGCCACTTACAGAGTCGAGCTACCAGTGATATCCAAGGAGTCCGTCAAGACTACAATGCTAAATGGATGCAGGAAAGAGAAGTGCTACTATAATAAGAGAGAAAACAACAAGGAGAGAGTGAGAGGGGGACTTGGAAAGAATTCAACATAATTACGTATTATTGAAGAGCAGGAAAATTATAAGATTTTTGTGGCGTTGCTTGAGGCAGGTTATTCGGGTGATTGTGGTAACAGTTTGCGGTCAATCAAAATGAACTCGTGTTGATGAAGTTTAAGATTGCCAAAATCGTATTTAATGGATTTTAAAGAAAAACTGATAAACTTGTACCACTTGAATTATGATAACAGAACACATTCTACAAGAGCTCATTTGTGTTTACGGTCTGTGTAATAAGATTCAATCGATGTAATTGTTTCCTTTTACAGTTTACATTGTTGTGCTAAAAATGTTAAGCAATTTACAGTATTGTACTATAAATTGTAAGCAGACGTTTTACACAAAATTACCTCTTGTTATAGAGTTACCAGGAAATTATACTCTGGAATTACTCGTAATTTACTCTATAAAAGTACCGGTAAGTAATTTGGTATATCATAAATTCTTATCAATTCATCAATTAGGAATGTCATAATTAAGGAAAATGTATCAGAAAAATAGTTCCATTAAGAGTTTGAAACTAGTAAACAAATTTGGAATGTTGTAGCTATTTCCATAAATCTATTTCAGAGTAAATTTCTAAAATTAGTTCAATTTGAAGGAAAACTTCTTGAAAAACAGGTTGTAATAACGACAAAGAACAATATAGGTTTGGTAAGACGGATTATCATGTAGTTATTTAAACTTTGTTCATCGTCTATTTAAAATAGAGCAGCGTGTGTGGCACTCCCTATTGTCTCAGATTACTCTGCTAACATATGGTGGACGACATTTTTAAAGGCAATCTGAGTGACTGGTCCACTCTTGAAAGGTCCACTTATAGAGGCGAATCTAGTGGTTGTAACTTCACAGTTGAGAATCTGTAGCATGACAAGACTATCAACAAATTTCTGCATAATTATCATCCAAACCATTTAATGGACACAGGCTCTCAAAGTTCGTTTTAGAACGAATATGTAGTGTATCTTTTCTTCAAAATACAATATTATTGATATATTTCAATTGGAAATGTTATTATTATTATTATTAGAAATATCAGGGACCGAGCTTCGCTCTGGAGTACAAAAACATAAAAAAATTATTACGAAAGAAGAAATTATAATAACATTCACACAGAAATGTTCTATCTAATCACAGTAAATTGAGATTGATTCCCAGAGGAATGCAAAAATTTCCCTCACAAAGGCCCGGTTGCACAGAAGCGGGTTAAATTTTAATCCTGATTAACTTCACGTGAACCAAATCAGAGAAGACAATTTCAAAAAGATGGATCTACTGGAATTAATAAGGATTTAAAATAACCCGGCTTTTTTGTAACCGGCACCTGATTGAATGATTATAAAAGTTCAACAGCTGAGTCATAATTTTGACACAGTCCCACACACAAGAACTCGCTCACTCACTTCCATCACCAACAGACGACGAATTATTATCAGCTGTTTCTCCAAGGATGAAAATAATTATCCTTTTAATGTCCTTCAGCGAGTTTTCCCAGGGATGAGACCTATTGCAATCGAATCTTTATATTATAAACCTACAATGTTCTGAATTTCGTGAGAATCGTTAGAGCCGTTTTCGAGATCCGGTGAAATACAAACATATAAACATCTAAACATCCAAACATCTAAACATCCAAACGTCTAAACATCTGAACATCTAAACATATAAACAGAAGTTGCTCGTTTAATAGTATAGGATAAGTGACTTGAAAGAAAGTTGTCTGAACAATAAAGCATTAGATCGCTTCGAAAGTAGGAGATGTTGGAGTTTCAAGCTGTAGAATACAAGTAGTAACTCACTAATACGGTAGTAACTGAAAATGTTTCACCAAATATTTAGAAAATAGCTGATAATTGGTTTAATTATCTCATTCTATGAAATCTAAATTCAGAGAATAGAAAACAATATTATTACTGTGCAACTAGGTCAACTTTAAGCTTCAGGTTTATTTAATTGATAGTCAATGTCTACCTATAACATAATTAAATAGGTTTAGCGGCCTGCTACAATCATGTTTGTGTTTATATTGAGATTATAATTGGACAGTTTATGTCACTACAACTAACTATTCACCGTTCTGGACTTTCACTTCAAGCTTGTAGTGAAAATAGTCACGAATTCAATTAATAGTTCCAATTTACGGTCGGTGTGTTTGAAAGACAAGGATAATGGGAAGGCATAGCGAATAAAATGTCATCTCCGTATCTTAGATTTCCTATTTCTTTTCGAATCAACTACTCGTATAGATAAGATTGATGATCGTTATCGACTTGATTCGTAGCCAACTAGTCTGATTTGTTGCAACATTCGAATCGAAATTGATGTACTGGATTATTGCAGCTGAGAGGATATTGAAGAGTGAAGGGATCAGAATCATGTCTTGGTTCAGTATAACTGTGATAGAAATGATGGAGTCTGCCCATTAATAGATTTTCTATTAGATAATTCTTTCATCCACATAGAATAAAATTACTAGAGTAGGCGTAAAGAAATAATATTTTTAATGGATTACTGACCGTTCAATATTGCTGATATTCATCTTATTATAACATGAGTTTCTCTTCATCCTAATCAAGGTTCCCAATAATTTGTATTGTATGATTTCAAAAGCAGTACGAAAAAGATATACAATCACTTGAAATCTCTTCGAAAATGATCGAACTGATATAATACCAAATTTTTACATTCAAAACAGTAAAGATTCATGAAGCATGTGAGAATTGTTTTCAATGTGAAAATTGTATTTAATTTTATTTTCAATAATATACACATTACATAAAATATAAATACCAGTGCATAACAAATTTAAACTTTGAATAATGAACTAATCATCAACTTGATTATAAACAATTCATGAAGAATATGAACACATTAAAGAGATTTAAGATGTTGGTTTTATTTATTAGCTAGGTAACCTACAAATCGAAGCATCGTTCTAATTGCCCTTATTCATTATTTTCCTTCTTCTCCCTGTTTTTCCTATACTTCTCTCCACTCGTTTCTATCTCTTCTCTCGTTTATTTGTAAAGTCTTCCCACTCGTCTCCACATTCCTCTCTCATACTCTCCTCTTTACACTCTTTTTTATCATAAATCTTGTTCTCTTCACATGCTTCTTCTTTTTCATCCTCTCTTCTGTTTCTCCTCTCCCATCTTCCTTTTCCTCTTTTCTCACGTTTTTTAACCTCTATTCTCTTCTCCGAATCTACAAGACGTGTTAGTATTTTTCTTTTGCTACCCCCCTCCCTTATTATCTTTTCCGAATTTACGAAACTTGCAAATACTGTGCTGAACTTTACACTTGAAGTTACACTTTTAACACTTGCGTTATGGGATTGTGTTACAACTTTAAGATTGTAATCTACTGTTCTAACTGGATTTGCTTGTGTTTTTCGCAGTGGGCTCGGCCACAACGCGGAGCGAGGGGTGACTCCGGTCTACCTGCGCTGTGGCATGGGGCGGGTGTCGTGGGTCTACCCGGGAGGGGCTCTGAGGGTGCTGCTGAGGCTGGGGTCATCCGGACGCCAGTTCAGAGGCTGCATCAAGGCGTCCCCCGATTTCGCGGGAGCTCGCTTATTCCTCGAGGGTCCCAGGGGACTGGTGCCTCTACTAGATCCTCATCCTAGTCCTAGGTGAGTTCAACATATTCTCAATTATTCATATACCACAACTCTCATTGAAAATCTGCATACTCATACTTATCATCATAGTAATCAACAAGAATTAATGAATTGAATCTGATCTAGATTATTATTCTCTAAATTTTAGTATGCGATGCAAGGACGGTTGCAGTTTAGCTCAGTTCTTCTCACCCCCAAGTATTTTTTTCATATGAGAATCCAATCAGCTTAATCTTCACCATCGTTCTTTGTGCAATTCCATGTATTAATCAGGGTAATCTGGAGTCATTGGGCTTTTTAGGCTAATTATAATTGAAAGCGCAAAAATGATAATAACACATTAAAAAGTTGAATGATGAAAAAAATAAATTTTAAACATGTTTATATAATATTTACGTCTTGAAATGGTTCGAGTATGCTCTATAAAATTTCTAATGAAACGAATGCTCTATAAGATGGCGTAGTTCTATTTGTCAATATTGAGAAATAGTTAGAAAAGATAGTGCCAAAAAAAACACCAGAAGTGAGAAACACTTTCGAATACCAAGTGAGAAAAGATGAAGAGACTTAAAAGTTTGAAATGAGACTTCATACGTGAATAATAACAACGATATTATTGAATCTGTTTGTGAATTGATGATATTGTAAGCTTTTTGCATTTGTTTAAAGACCGGATAAAACTCTTGTTATGCCATTCTCATTTGTTTTGACAGAGTGCAGTGTTTCTATTCGCGACACGGCCAAGTGGCGCTGTACATGGAGGCGCTACACAAGTCGCCGGCCACCTTTCCGCGACAAGTGGCTCAATTCGACTATGACCTGGAGGCGCAGCCTCGCTCCCCCAGCCCCTCCTACTACGATCACACACAAGGTCAGCAACGTCACACTTTTCTCAATTACCATTTATTTTTACAAGTTATAGGACATACGAAAATAGCATTGTCATAGACAAAAATTGCCGAAATCTTACGAATGAGCATCAACAAATAATTTCTAACTTCATTCTGGACTTAAAAACTTCACTCTATCCTGTTGGAATTGAGTTTTACTTGTTACACCTACCTTAAGTTCTTACTTTTTAAAAGGTAGACTGTGATATTATTTTTACTGTAAATTCATAGAATATTATTATTTGTACTATTATTCGAAAAAAACCGTACCATCTATTAATAAATATATACTATATTTTATAAAAGAAAGAAATACTCGTCTATTATACGAGTAATACTATTTTTCTGAACATTTAAAATAATAGATAGCTTAAAATGAACTTAACAACTAAAAATAACGTCTTTTTATAAAAAACCATGTTCACTTCATCATCTCAATAATGTTTATAGTAGTGTAAGTAATTGTTAATCTTCGGTAATGATTTGTAATAATGTGTCAGGGAGGGATATTAATGTAACATGCACCAGCTAATTCAAATCTCACCTCATTGTTGTAGAGTACCAAGTTTTCCAAAATAAAATTCAAATTTGAAAATTACATGATTGAGTTGAACGCTAAAATTTTAGATGAAGTCCTTCAAGTAAATGCAAAGATGAATTGAGATGGTGAAAAGTTGGTTCATAGATGGTTGAGTTAGTAAAATATAATATAATAATTGAAGAAAAGTGAGAAATTAAGTGATCGGATGAAATTTAGGCCTTGCAATGAAGGCCTCATCGTAATAAAGCAAAGTTTCATATCGTGTACAATATAATTCATACATAAGCCTTTGCAAGCATTCTTTCGAAACCGAATTCAAAATCGAACGATCATTTGTCATCATTGACTTCTAATCCCAATTTAAACGAGTTTCAACGCAGCCAATATAATGAATTATAGTTTGTGTATATTATGCTATATCTATGTGTATCAAATCAACGCCTCCTTCTCGAGAGCTGTAAAAACTAAAAAACAAAGATGAGAAGTGAAGGGCTTAACTCTTTAGGCCTACTCTGCTCATAGTCGGTCACAGGAAACCAACTATTGGTTGTTGGCATATGCCACTTGAATCATCTCAGCTCAGCTTCCCGTCATCCTCCATCACATCATAAATACCGGTACTCATATTATCATGTATTCATGTCGTCTCAATGTGCGTAGTACGATATTTAAGGTTGTGATTCAGCTCTGTCAATCATTACGTGTGTGTAACCATTCAACAAAATCCGGTTGAGGTTATGATTTGATTCTGTCAATACTATAATGAGCTTAACCATTCATATTAAGGTTTTGAGGCTCAATTCAAGTCATAGGCGAACGTGATACATGAACTATTATCCAAAGTGTAATTTCACTTTATTGATTCAATTCAGTCGATGATACTTTCCGGAGAACATTTATGATTGGTAGGAGAACTTTTTAAAGTTTTGATTCAAAGTCTGTGGAGGAAACCATTGACCATTTTTAAGGTTCGATGAGAAGTATTCCAATCTTCATCATGCAACAAGTAATATCTTTTGGTATTGAGTTGGTATCTGGATATCACATATCAGTTCAACTGGACTTAGTCAATGATAATAATATACAGATATAATGAAAGATATTATTCACCTGTTGTTGAACCGTGCAATAGAGAGGGCTCGTTTTATTTCAGTTTGTATTAATCATATTTCAAGTATACAGTAGTATAATCACAAGATCATTGTCATTGCATTGATCGATGCTAAAAATAATTGATCTTGCTAGCTGTTGACATTCTGTAGTATTTGTGAAATGTTTTACAAGTCTAACAACGCTATAACACTATTGAATAATTCCAATTAGAAACTTTCCTTCAGGGTACTGTATGTCTCTGTCTAGAAAGTGATCATTTTTCGCAAAACTGGTAACCTTCATTGGGTTTCCAACTCTCACTGTAACAGGTGGTTGACAAGTGAGACACTCAGTATATCAACAGTAAGATATGAGTTAGTAGGGCATATTAGAAGGAAGAATAGGAATAGAAAGAAGATATAATAGTATATAATGTAGAGAGAGAAGAAATAACCAAGCCCTTGTCCAGCTTGTTGTCCTAAATATAGACAAAGCACCCTCCACTAATTTCGAGGAGTCGAAGTCCAATTAAATTTTTGAGACTGGAACCGTAACAGCTTGTCATATTTCTCCAGTAGTTTGCTCTAGCCTCCCATAGTCGCCAATTAAGATGTTTGTCCGTCCTTCCGCATTTAGTTTAGTACTCCAACTTCTCTGTTTCTCTCTCAAGCACTCTCTCTACCTCTGTTTTGTTATACTTAGTCTATTTTCTTCGTGATGTTCCTCTCTAGTACATTCATGATGTTTCTCATTTTGATTTGAATGAATCCAATCAAAATGTGAATTGATTAGGAGTCAATCAGCTATAACTCTTTATTTAGCATTATCATTAAAAAATATCTTCCCGACTTCACAAAAGATTATTCAAGACAAATAATGCCAAGGTCATCCAATACAGAGAAAATCCCTCTCTATTAAGTAAAATATATGTGAACCTTTTTGGAAAATAATAATGGAGATTTTCCGATAGAAGTATGATTTGTCTGGAAGACCTTATTTTAAACCTGGAAAAGTTGATAGAACTTGAAATTTAGAAAAACATGCATTTTTAACCAATTAAATCGATTTAGAGCACAATTTAATCCAACCCATAACAAAGAGTTTCTATTGGTCTACACGTCTACAGTATTTACGATCCAACAGACAAACTTCTGAATACATGCAGTTTTAAGCTCTGAGAAATTGCTACTAAGAAATAATTAAGATGTGGCTACATCACGTTCCTCAAATTCCTTTAACAGGGTAGTAGGTGCCGTAGAGATGAAATAGCCCAGAATTGATGCAGCATCCAATCACCATATAATATTCCAATTCGGTGCCCAAATTGCTTGGAAACGAGCAGTGTTCGTTTTTCATTTAGGTGATACAGAGAGTCGAAAGTGGAAAAAACTCAAGGCCTTCAAGAACTACAAATTCTTGTAGCGCGTCTAAAACTTCTTCATCGGTCGAAATTTGTTCCATTCCATTCATAACCTGATCTCTTCTAATGAGCGTCTTGTTTTCACGATACAATACACGTGGGTTGTATATTCAATTCTAGTTCTCCCCAATTTATCACGGTTAGGTGTAGTATTGCATAGAATAGTAGTTGACTTTGTAATGAATCCTTCTCTCTTCATCCAGTCTATTCTCTATTTCTCACTGTTTTCTCTCTCCCTGCTTTTCATTTCAAAAGTCGCCTCCAGAAAACCATACCTCTTGTCTCCCATGCATAAATTAGTAATTTGTATTGGATTTACATTTCTGGCCTTTCAATTTCAGTTTATGCACCGCCAATACGGCTTCTCTGCTGGATTATTTATGACAACGCACTGTTCAACATAGAGATTTGTTTTTGTGGTATGAATAATAGCTCCCAGTTCTAACCGTTTTTGTAAAACTCATTACAAGCTTCCAAATAAATCTTACAATTCAGTGTCTTCTCTGTTTAAAGTCTGAACATTAGTGGTTAGCGAGGCACTATGTAATATTAATATAGGCGCGAATAACCATAAGATATGTTTGTGGCTCAAATAAGTACGGTTTACAGCAGGGCAACTTTTGTTGCACAAGTTTATTTATTTTTTATTTTTTTCCAGAATGCAGACCGTGTACAAACGAAGAAATGACGCATGCGTTCTGTTCGAGTGATCTAGGTAAGTTTATAATTCAAGTTTTACAAATTAATTTAAAAAATAACTATACTAAAAGTTAAGAAATTTCTCAATAACTACTTGAATTAACAGGGAAATTTGGAACACCCTATACCATGGGTTATCTTCTTATGCTATCTTTTCTCTATGGTAATGTGTTAGTTCAAAATCACGCTGAAGTCAAATAATACGGAGTGAACATAAAAATTAGTTTTGATAAAATTTAAAAGTCTACTACTATATAATGTATAACAAAGCCTGTATATCTAAATACTGTATATACTGTACTGTAAAGAAATTAGAGTAATGTAAAGAAAAAAATAAGAAATAAAAAGAAATACTGTAATGTAAGGAAAAAAGAAATTCACTGTAGCCTATATTTTGCATAGGAATAATAAAAATTACAAATTGATTAGGTCTATGGAAATTTAATTGTAAAAGATAATATTAAAGAATGATATTATTCAATAGGTTTTTATATTGTGTTTTTCAATAATAGAAAACCCATACAAGTGAAGTGATTTGTTGAATATCATTATTCGAAAAGACATTACTTATTTGTAACTTTATACAAAAGAGAGAATTCTAGAAATACGCTTCGAATAAAAACATGTAGTTTTTATGTGTAGTATATAGGTATACTGCAGTTGAACCACATTATCGTTCACTGCAGCCTTTCTGGACATAGATAAGGAGTTTTTTCTAAACTGCCTGATTCTCAAGATCTCAAGTCAAGAGCCACCGTATTATCACAGCTGCTTGTGCTGGGGAGACTTTTCCCTCTCAAACTTACCACCAGCACCAGTACATGACCTGATATTCTCCTCTCGCTTCCTCCTTGTCATATCTCTATTCCTCTCAATCATTTCGCTTTCTCTTTCTTCTTCATCTCCTTATTTAGTGACAAGGTGCGTCATCTGGTTGTGCAGTCAAGGAGAGCATAAAGGGCATCTCTGTCATCCCAGCAGATAAACACACTTTTATAAGTCGGAGGGATAATATTAGTTCTAAGAGCCCTCAATTCCAAGTGAACCCAGTACTAACAGCCAGCGAACAACTTTTACTTGACTGGGGTTATAAAGTTATCCTTGAACTTCACCTGAATTCTTTTGTATTTCTTCATGTTATGCTCTATGCCACTATGATCCATATTTTGGTATTTTTTAGTAATGAATTGTTAATATTGTTATAATATCTCTCTTTGATATTTCTTCTCAGCATTCCTATTCCAAACTATCTATTCTCCAATTTTCATTCTTGTTTCAACAATCATTGATGAAACTAATAGAGTCTTATATTATAGAAATTATAAAGTCTGGATACCTCAAATATTGTTTTGTGATCTAAAACGCTACGGTACCGTACCCAACTTACCTATGCAAGTGGAGCAAGGGAAGGAAAGATATGAATTATATCACTTCAATTAAAGTAGGCCTACCTACTAGTAGTAGTAGGTATGTTATTAACCATAACTATAGTAGTAGGTACTATCATACCTATAGTAGTAATACCTATATTATTACCATACCTACTAGTAGTGGGTATGTTATTAATAATTTTTTTCCAGCATGTTGTCCATTTTGTAATATATTCTCCTTTTCATCAACAGTTACAAGAGGCATCATACGAGGCGTGGAGAATCTCGATGATCTGAAAGTGTCTGAGATCACCGTGAAAGTGACCAAGCACCTGCGGGAGTCGACGCCCGACGAGCTGAGCTCCCTGGCCGAGGATCTAGCCAGCAACGAGATAGACAGGACTCAGTCAACGACGGACGGCGACAAACACAAAGACAGGACACAGTCAACGTCCGACACCGACAAACATAATGTCACAGTTCGCCTACAGGTGCCACAGCACTGCGGGGCCAGGCACGGAGCTGGTGAATTTGTTTTCATGGCGCGTAGAAAACTTGGTGACTTGGTGCTACGTTGTGCACCAAGACTAGAGGACTGGATTGATGTGGTGCGGAGTGAGAACGCTAAAGGCAGCGCGCATTGTTTGTTGTATAGTTGATTTGTTGCATGACTTATTATTACCCATACCTTGATTACCATGTATTCATTTTTTTAAAGAACACACTACCGTATTGTGCATTCAGTTGTGTGTACATTTTTTGTACATTATTAGGGTGCTATCATCTCAAAAAACTTATAAAAACAATACTTATGGAATGGTTAACAACGGTAATTACTTTGAAAGTAAGCTGGAATTCATTAGATTCAATCCCTATAAATTATTAGTGGAACTCAGTTTGTTTTCCAATACCTTGGAACTTGGATTTAGTTCTCTTGCATGCTCAATATTGACATTAGATAAGATGATACTTCCAATAAAAGATGACATTCATATTCTGGGAGGTGAACACTGGTTCTTTTGGTACCTACCCCCTTGTTACAATCCTGAATCCTGGATGGCCTGAGAGGTCATTAATAAAAATCAAGGTTGTTAAAATAGTATACCTATTCTGTTAATTTGGTGCCATACTGTCAATATTTATTTTTGAAAATAAGGTATCTTCCTCTTTTATAATATTAAAATCAACACAATTGAGATACAGACCATTTCTTATTCTGGAATCTGCGTCAAATTTGATTTATTGCTCAATTTATTAATATACTCCTCCATTCTTTACAAATTGATTAAGTCATCTACTTTTAATAATTTTATATAATATCAAGGGTGTACATATTTTCCTTGTAAATTTGTAAATTACTGTATAAAAATAAGTGGACAGTAAAGGAAATGCTACATTCCACATTATAATGTAGATAACTTATTTGAATTGAATATTTGGAGAGCAATGCCAGGGTGTGTTATTTCCAATATTATGTGCAATCTACCATCTTATTAAGGTTTTCAATTGTTTATTAAATAAGTCTTTGAAAACATTTTTCTCATATTATTTCAGGATATTCTCTATGCATTGTAAAGTTTTTATGCTTGTTATTAATTTTGTTGGTGGATACTTCTTGTTTTTGTACAGACAGAAAAATATCTTATATCAACAATATTTTATTTATTTGTGTAATCTTTTGATTATTTTCAGATAGATAGGTTTTTGAACTTTAAAGTGTATTTAGTGCAGTATTACTAAGTATCTTGATTGTTCATTGTTTTCCCTTCAACTCGTGATAATAATTTATATGAACGTTGAATATAAAAAACACTTTTGAAGTAGAAAAACTTACTTTTCAGCAGTTACGACGTTTCGACTTGTGGGTCATCTACAGACACTGCTAAAAAGTGAGTATTTTTACTTCAAAAGTGCTTTTTTAATCCAAAGTTTCAATTAATAGTTGACAAGAATGGTCAAACAACACACTAATTTCTTTAACATAAGTATAGCCTATGGTTTATTAGTTGTAATTCTCTTTATATGTTTTATTTTATTCTCTGTTTTAGTGAATTCATAGTGCCAAATCAGTTATCTTTCTCTAGAGAACTATCAACTTTGAACTCTTTTCTCTTTGAAATGTTGTTGATTATTATATTTTGTTGTACTTTGTTAGTTTATGAAGCTAGATGTTATAAAGAATACTATTTTCTGCTGCCATAATAATTCAGTAATTGAGTATCTCAAAATAGATTACTTTCAACTTTGGCCTTTTGAAAAAACCTTTTAATCAAATAATAAATAGAAAAATTATTGAGCTTTGACTATGTATTTTTGGTGTAAATAAAAACGAAAAATCATCTATGTATATAAAATATACACGTGTACGTATGTAAATAATAGGTGAAGTATATATATTAGGAATATAAGATCAGTTGAGTTTTTTAGATAGAGTTGAGCATAAATAAATTTAAGTTGCTCATTGAAGACTTCAATGTTAATGCTATTGGAATAAAACATTTTAATATTATATGGATCTATGAATGATACATCTTTCAGTCATAGATATATCATTGATACAGTCTATTTCTTTGTTTCTCACATTTAGATAATTACTATTTTCATTTAAATTTTAATTTGTTATTAATTTCTCAAAAAATATTTTTTGAGATTTCAATGCTAATCTAAATCCAATTTTCATTCAAGTTCACATGAGATGTAATTGATAAAACTCATGAAGCAGGTCAAATATGCATTATCAGATTAAATCCAAAGAGCCCTTGTATCGAAAGTATCAATTTATAAGAATAGAATAAAAATGATAATCATTATTTTTTGTGAATCGAATAGGTTCTTAAACATAACACATGAATGAAAGGATAATTATTGCTCAATGATTAGCGTTCAAGTTTGTACTTACAAATACAGCCATGTTCCTTGCTCTATCATTTCTAAAGGTTCACTCACGTCATCACTCCACATTTCTTTACAATAGAAAACCGAACAGCCCGGCCTCTTGATATTTTATTCATGAACCTTGGATACCCAACTTATCCTTCCATTGTAATGTGCTTGTAAGATGACTTTCTGCAGGATTCCTTTCTTTCTAAATGTGTTTCCTTCTCTGTTGCTCCTACACTCTACTCATCTTGCCCCAAAGAGGAATAGCATTTCTCATCACTCTTTCCAGAGAACACACGCTAACCCCTTATGCAGACATGGACTGCAGTCAGGCCATATGGCTGTACCATTTATGGGAGTCCGAGACTGCAAATGCTGCATTTGAAAAGAGACCATTGTACAAGCACTACTTCAATTAGTAACACTCCATAAGAATCATGCTGTTTGGAAAAGCTTGAGAGAGTATAAGTAGTCTGCATATCTGTATACATGCATATCAATCTCTATTTGATGCCAATTGAACTCTATTAACAATCAATAATATTGAGAATCCAATTCTTGCAGTATTGTGGTGTATCGGTACTTGAAATTAATTTCTTAGAAGAAGAAGTATTGTATTTCAATTATCAATAATCACCTACAATCAATTGAGAATGACTATTCCCAAATAGTAAAACAATAGTCACTTGGAATCTCCTGTGAATTTGAACCCATTCTGATTTTTTTAATATATCATTAACCTAATTTTCAAAAGAACCATTCAGGCTATGTTGATTTTATTCTATTGTGCCATTATGTTCATCTTGACTTGTAAGATGAGAGAAATTAGATATACTTAAAAGATACTTTGAAAATGTTCTACTAAACTTCAAAAATTATTTTCATATCAACCTTAGTAAAATGATAAATCCATGTATTATTAATATTACAGAATTTTACTAATTTTCGGAATAGAGAAAATCCAGTGAATCTAATTGTCAAACTGTAAACCTGACGAATTTATGTTTTTTCACAGAAACATTTTTAATCAAATCAATAGATTATTATTCACAATATTATTGTCATTAGAAAATATTTATACAATATATATGTTTGTGTCTTGTCTCATTTTTATCAACATTGCCGTTTTCTATTTGAAAAGGTTTCTATTTTAATATATATGATGTTATCATCAGATTGAATATTTTATACATTTATCTATTTATTTCAGATATTTATTCCGAAATTGCTTTCCTCTTATTTTAAAACAATAGTAACAAATGAAATAGCAGACTACATCTATAATTATTCCATTAATAGCAATAGATTGTATTATTCTTATTTGAAATATAAGCCTTATTTTTTGTTGAAAGTGAAATGTTATTCTAGCAATATTTGTTTGATCTCAAATAAATTTGTATTTTATAAAACTGTTCTATTATTATTCACTTCTCTCCCACCTGAACTAGGATTTGAAATTACTAGAATTATTTCCCGCCAAATGAATAATATACTATAGAAAAACTGGGGTTTTGTGCCTTTGATGTATATTCGTCTTTAATCAGAAGTGAAAAAACATACTTTGTAGGCCTGCCTATTCCTATTGTTCTGGAATAAATAACCCATCCATACTATATATCCTCTGTGAAATCATTCTTACTTCATATTTAGTTTTAATATAAGTCAAAATATAAATTTGAAATATATTTTGAGTTGCCTCGAATTTAGAGAAGTTATAACTGTGAGGAATTAATAATTTAATCTTCGGCACTTGGAACTCCGTCGAGTTCATGAAGCAGTTCATTATTTGATTGCGTCAAATTGGATCATTTGATTACTTCATTTTTAACGCAAGACTGTATTATACTGTAACTATAAATTAGGCCAATATTATTAGAGAAAATCAACTTATTTCATGATCAATGAATATGCAATGTTTGTTAACAGAATATCAAGTATTCGTCATTTCTGAAAATTCAATATGCTAACATATGAAAGGGATTCATTATTATTAGAGCAATTAAAATCAACTACTCTCCTTCAAAACTTCTCTCCCTCACCTCATAGACGCTTTTACCCAATAAATATATTCAATCCAATTAATAAAATAAAATAACTATTCAAAGCAATTTATTATTATTGCCACCGTCGTTTATAGAATACGTACCACTTCCTGAGAGTCGGTTTTCATAATCCACTCTCATGCATTCACAGACTTGAGAAGTGTTTCGTATTTTTTCTTGTGTGAAACTGTGGTGAATCATGTTCAAACAAGTCAAATGTGGTTAGACATTATCAATTGGAGCAGTTCTCACATTGCTTATCAATATAGTACGATTGGATAAAGAAGGTGTAGATGTAGATATTGTACTCCATATAAATTGCAGCTACGTTCGTTCATGCTTTATATCGGAACAAGCTACTCTAATGATTAGGCCTATCATTGTATTGGGAAAATCTCAATAGAAGTTATCCATAAATTTGTAACTCTGTATCATATTTAACCAAAATATTCAAAGTACTCTATTCTGTTATCTTAGAATAGTGTCAAATAAAGTTTCCGGGCAAATTATTTATTGTATTTTCCTAAACTATTGAACAATCAATGAAATTTTAATGGGCAACCTTGTTTTTTATTGAATGAATCACATTTCCGGATGAATGACATAAAAAATTACAAAACGATTGCAACTGAGTGACTTCCAATGGTCAAATGATTTTTATGTTGATAAAGACATGAAACATCACATGTATTTCACTTCATTGGAAGCAGAAAGCGTTTTTATTTCAATTATTAAAAGCTAATGTGAAGGAGAAATTGTAAATTTATGGAATTTGATGCTTTTTCCTTGACGATTTACTACTTGAAATTCTATCATAGATTACGACATATTATATTTCACAGTGAATATTTTTAAATTACCGTATTCATTTTTTGGATTGCAAGAGAGCTTCGCAATTTTCGAAAGCAAGACCTTTTCCTTTCTAAAGGACAAAATTCTCGTCAACACAATTTCAGACTATAACCCAACTGCATGGTTTGTGTTGGCGAAAACAATGCTCAGTTCCTAGTAAAGAACAAACTCTCAAAAATGACTAGCATACTCTCTCAAAAGAACCACTCTGCTCCAAATATTCTTTAAAACTCACTATGTGCCCAACCAGAGAGCAATTTTTAATACCTCAAGGGCAAATCAGACTAAGTTTGATTTTATGCATATCAAGGAAGAAGTGTTATTGTTTATCATAATACATTCCGAACCAAGAAGAGCATCAAAATAATCAGAAAGTTTGCCTTGACTGTTAAAAACATCTGTTTATTATTTACAACTAAATTTGGAATAGCTAGTGTTGTTATTCTTTAAAATAGCATTGATGAACAGTACGTGCCCAAAACTGTAGCCTACTGCTTATTCATCATTTGTAAAATGAAGGAATGATGAAGAAAAATATCACTTCAATCATCTTCTACATGAGAGACTATTCCTCACAAAATGTAGAACACATTGCTATTGCAAATATTGCAAATGTTATACAAATAAATTTCACTTCTGATGAGGAGCTTCGTCAACCTAATATAGACAAGGCACTAGCGTGATTGAACTGAAATTCCTGTTCACACAAAATTTACTGTGAAGTAAGGTAGCCTACCTACATGTCGTAGGCAACAAGGAATTTGGACTTATAGAACTAGACCTTGGATGTGACTCTAATCTGTGATAGAGATAGACTAATTTTAGAATTACTTTACCGCTATTATAGCTTGCTATTGAATGTGCATCAAGCATCATTTATATTTTTTTGATTGAAGATAATGTATTGCAGTAATTCTGCAAACTATAACAAGTACCGGTACCATTCTGAATTAAGATATTTTTATAAGGGTCATATCCTGTAATGTGTATTTCTAAAACATTCATTTTCGAAGACATAACAAAACTGATTTCAAATTTGCATCATATGCAGGTCTATATTCGTTATGATTGCGGCTGAACCCTTCAATTCCTATCCTGACTACAACACCATTTTTGAATGTGCATCAAATACATCTGATTGCGGTTATGCTCTTTAGAGGCTATTCTCCTAAAACCTCCTTTCCAATTTGGCAACAAAATTGTTTTTCCGTCTCATTTCTCTGTCAGCTTAAAAGCAGAGCTCGCAGCTGGAACAAACAATGGGGCAAAGAGAAGCGACCTTAACAGGAGCGAAAAATGCACTTCTTTTGCCAATTGTTGGTGCTCCAGTTGGAATGCAGTCATTCCTGCCACTCTACGTGCACCAACTGCCCGATCAGATTGGAAATCGATCAGTACGCGAGAAGAGATTCGATTTTTGAGAGAACAGATGGTCAAGTCTACAGTTCGCGCAAAAAAACAATCGCCGCGAAGGTGTGGAGGTCAGGCAAGCTCGGTGACCACTCCAGGTTCTACAACTGGACTCTTCGGGAGCTCCTCTCTCTCTATCTCTCTCTCCCTTCAACCCCTTTATCTCAAGATGAGGATAGAGTAAGATAGAGTTGAAGGAGAGTGCCAAAAGTGCGACCCATACACATTCAAGAACAGCTTCTCGGGTTTATTTGGTCGTAATCCATATTCATAATGGGTTAGGTCGGCAGCAAGCCAGCAATGGGTGGGCAATAAAATAAATGTTGGAAGTTAGCAACGGTATTTGTAGGCTGAATATGGTCTGTATTTGATCTGATACTAGAATGAGTTCGGTTGAATCAACTGACTGAGTACACTAATTTACACATATTATACTAAATTGCACACAGTATGCATAACTGCTATATGGGCAATACATACAAAGAATAGGTCATCTTCAGAAATAGAACTGGATATACTGTCTGTAATGATATCATAGTAAGTTATTACACTGTACACTTTTCAGCCATAGGAGATATAGATCTGGAAGATGTATATATTTAAAAAAAACTGTATTGCAAGTATAACCTTTACACAGTTAGTACCGGTAAACACTCTCAATAGGCTACAGTGCACTTCATACACACTGATGAAAAATATAGATCGCCTGCAGAAAAAAGAATGCAAAGTATAGGAGATAACTAACTAGAGCAGTAGAGAATATAGAAAATATAGAAGAATAGAGACTGCACTAATAGAGAGTATAGAAAGATATAAATTCTTGTATAGTCCAGTCAACGAAAGATTATAGAGGGAAAAGTTTGGAACACAATTATTCCACTTATTTCTTTCATGCTCAAATCTTGGCAACAATGTGTTCTATTGACATAATCAACTGCATAAAAATGAAGCTTGATCAATTTCCTTCAAGTATTGTTTGGTAAAGATTTTTGATAAATCCGATACTTTCCGAGATATTTTTGTTCTAGTGATGCATTTTCGAAAAAAATATTTTTCCGCTCTTTCAAGTCTTATAACTTTTTAACAATTGATGAAACAAGAATGTGCTCATTACGAGATTGTAGAGCATCAAAAATTATCTTCCATTTCATGTATAATTCGACTATTTCACGCATTCCCATAAGACTGTTGCAGTTTTGACTGCAGATTTTTGTTGCAGACTGCAGTTTTGAGAGTCTTTGTTTGGTTGGAAGTTTAGAAACACCCCCTATGTTTAGTTCCGCAGACGTTCGAATAGGTACTCAATATGAATATTCATACTAGAGCACACTGCCAATTTATGATGACAGAATAGTGTGATATTCGAAGAAAGTCAATTGCTGCAAATCTTGAGATTTGACACTCAAAACTAAAACTGCTGTAACAGTCTTATGAGAATGCGTGGAATAGATGAATTATACATGAAATGGAAGATAATTTGATGCTCTACAATCTCGTAATAATCACATTCTTATTTCATCAATTCTTGAAAAGTTTTAAGACTTGAAAGAGCGAAAAAATATTTTTTTCGAAAATGCATCACTAGAACAAAAATATCTCGAAAAGTATCGGATTTATCAAAAATCTTTACTAAACAATACTTGAAGGAAATTGATCAAGCTTCATTTTTATGCAGGTGATTATGTCAATAGAACATATTGTTGCCAAGATGTAGATATAAGCATGTAAGAAATAAGTGGAAATGCAAATTTCAAACCACCCTCATCCCTTCAGCATATGATGTAGGGGTTGGGATTTTTGATATGCTCACCTCCAAACTAGTCTCAACAAAGTCGAAAATTGTGTTCGAAGTCGAAAATTGTGTTCCAAACGTTCCCTCCAAATTTGATTATCAACTGATCTATTGTTGCTGAACAGAAAATTTCACTCTAAACACTAAAACTGCTGCAACAGTCGTAGGGAAATGCGTAAAATAGTGAAAATATACATAAAGTTGAAGATAATTTGATGCTCTACAAGCTCACGATCAGCACGGATTTTTTCCATCAATCGTTCAAAAATTATAAAGCCGATAATATGAAAAAAATTTGAGGCAGAAGTGTTTTTCAAAAAATGTCTCACTTCCAAGAGCTGATATCTCAGAAACTATGAAAGATATGGAAAAAATATAAAGGACAAAACTTGCTGGTAATTTTGTAAGCTTCAATTTTGCACAGAATACAAAATGTTCATAAGATGCATAGTTTCCGTGATATATGCGAAAAATGAAGAAATGGTACTTTCAAACCACCCCCACCCCTTTAGCACAGAGGGTGGGGGTGAGGACTTTTGATATGTTAACCCTCTTACTATCCTTAGAAGAGCTGTGGAGTTGAAAATTGTGTTCCAAACTTTTCCCTCTATACCTTTATTTGAGCATTCGTTGCCTGCACTTTAGAAAACATAAGTTATCATTGTCACAGCTATGAGCACAGCTGATGGATGAGGGAGCCTAATGCTGATTTGTTATCACAAGTCAAGTTATCACTTCATCTTCTCGAGGGTCATAGGATATATTTTTTATACAAGGCGTGGTGAATACTGATTTTTCATAAACTTCAGCCTTGAGAAACAATAGTGCACTTAGGCCTATTCTATGCTTAAACACTTATGCTATCGTTTTCTATGCTTCAGCCTTCCTACTAAAAGGGAGAAATTGTAGAAGATTGGAAAGTACCACAAAATTAATTACACACACTAACAGCGACGATTGTGACCATTCCTGCACTGATTACAGAACGCAAAGAATCACTTTTCCGCTCTAGTGCGCAAAGTATTACTTTGCGTACTCTTAATACTTTGCGTATTATCTTGCAGCCATCCCAATCAGCTGTTGACATTGTTGGCGTGTATTTTGAATGCGAATTTGTTGTATCTATATTTTTTCTGATTTTCAAATAAAAATGAGAGCTCCTTAAATCATACATTTTTAATATTATTAATTATTCATTATTTCAAATATTTGTTCATTCATAAATTGATTGGTTGAAAAATTATTCTGGAATTGAAATTTACTAAAAATTATTCAAATTTTCAAATTAAATGGATTAATTTAATTTTTAATTTGAATAAATTATCGATTATTAATTTTCAATTGGATTATCAAGTTTAAAATAGATTAAAGTTGTTATTAATAACAAAACTATACAAACATTTGATGGATTTCAGCCATCATTTTACCCATAATCAACCACTTCTCATATTCAATGGTAACTGTATGAAAAATTTAATGTGAAATATGTGCGCAAAGTTCCTCTGCTGCACTCAAGAAACCATTCCGCCCTCGCCTACGGATCGTGCGTAAACGTTTCTTTCGGTGCAGAAAACTGTCACTTTGCGCACTAGTTGCACAAATAACTATTTCTTTTCTTCACGGTACTTCTTTTCTCTATGCTACTATCCTGTAGCGAGTTCTATCTGAACTTAGAAATGGAATAATAGAATTGGAAACCAGCAATGAATTTTAGCCTACTGTAGAAATCATAAAACATAATTTCGAACTGAAGTGAAGAAAATCGACAACAATAGGCTGACATTCTGTTAGCCTACTCGCGCCACGGTACATTATTTCTCTAAAAAGAAAAAAATATTAATTAAAAAAAATCTTTCCACTTCTTTTAAAGATCGATCCTTGCCTATGGAGATTAGATTTTAATGCACTGAGCTTATTGTGGTCGACAACAGTGAGGTTCACTTTCAACTGTCAGCATTCCTTATGAATAAGATCTATGTTTGCCATTCAACCAATGCTGACAGATTGAAGTGAATGTGACTATAACACAGGCTCTGCTTTGAGGAACCGGTAGCTTGAGAGGAGGCTGCAGGCCTTCATGTCATTAGTTTCTGTCTCTCTCGCTCACTCTATTTCACTCTTTCTCTATCTCTCTCACTCCTCCAGGCGCACGTGCGTTCACGCATACATTGGAACGCAGTAATTATTATAGGACGACACGTGACGTGATGAACCATCAGTCAAAAACTTGCTCTGGAATTTACATGGCAACCGCCGTTTTCGAACAAGCCTCTCTTTGATCATGCTTGGAAGTGTGTTTGAACAATTTATTATATTTTTTGTAATTGCACCTGATTCTTTTTCGCATTAATCATAATTTCACATATTTATCTCACTCACTCTTACTGCAGCAGTCAATGCTGCCCCTTATATGACTAGACCTCAAGGTATTCATTTACAAGTAGTCTGGATTGCATAGCTGTTTGTTCTTCGTGAAGAAATAATGTCAATAGGTTACAAGATTGACATTGGCATTAGAGCAATTAGTTTGGAATTGATACTAGAGCTATCATAACTATTTTTTCCTTTCAAATAGAGACATTATGGTGGATCTTTTAGTTGAAAAATTAAATTACTTGACACATAAAAGAACAAAAAAAATCAATTAAGTAATAATAAAAGGCCTCTTAAAAATGGATTAAGCCCAGCTTAGTAAATTCTATTCGTGTAAGAGATAAGCTGCAAAAGAAGCTAATAAAGCAGCCAAATAATATTCAATTAAACAACCAGTACAAAACATATAGGAATATTCTGAATAATTTAATAAAACAATCCAAAACTGATTACTTCAATAAAAAATTTGACGAACACAAAAATAATTCCAAAAAACTTGGCAATATATCAACGAGCTCTTAGATACTAAAAAAATACCAAATCAATCAATATGCCAAAGTACTTAACAAATACTTTGCCGAGGTAGGAGAGACTTTTGCCAGGAAAATTTCTGATGACATAAATAATATACCCATTCCTCAATCTCAAACCCATGTGATAAAAGTATCTTCCTCAGTCCTACTAACGCCACCGAAATACAAAAAAAAATATTGGTCAATTAAAAAATAAAGCAACACCTGGAGCCGATAATTTTACTTGTTGATATTTTGTTTGTTTTAGAATATTGTAGTGTTAAAATAGTGAATTGCGATTAAATCAGGCATGGCAAAAACTTATTATAGTTTTCCTGACTCTAACCCGTTCGCCTGAATGAATTGAAATAGTATAGACTCAGATGACAAGGAAAAATGGTTAGAAAAAAAAATTAAAATCAAAAGATTAAAAATTTAAATATTTCAATTTGAAAATTCAAAATGTAAAGATTTAAAAATTCAATTTGGTTGAATTATTATTGATTAATAATAAATACTTATAGTGTATTTAAAATATTATTCATAAAAATATTTTTCAATTATACATCCTATATTAAATGATATCTCTTGAATCAATTAATTGATGAATTATTTATAAATTAGAAATGATTTGAAATTCATTAAATTCTCAAATCGATTGAATTAATTCACTTATTAATTAATTTTTTTATTAATTACAAAATCAAACAGACAAACATTTGATGGATTACAGGACATTCTACTCATAACAATTACTCACTTTTCATATTCAATGGTAACTGTAGGAAACATTTAATGTGAAATACGTGTGCAAAGTTCCTTTGCTAAACTCAAGAAACCATTCCGCACTCACCTACGGCTCATGCGTAAACGTTTCTTTCGGTGCAGAAAAGTGCCACTTTGCGCACTAGTTGCACAACCCACTATTTTGTTAATTATTTACTTCACATGAAAGAAAAGATTCTGCTCTACAATTCAATTTACAATGTAGATTTTTTTGTAATTAGGGATTTCCAAAATAAGCACCTTTGAATACAGAAATCAGCCCTTTCTTATATATATATGGAAATGTAGGTTAGATTTATATTGTATACAATGAAGGATATTATTTTCCATTTTTCAACCTAATTTGAATTATGATAAGTGATTTTGAACCGCCTTGACGTGCCGAGAAGAATTCCGAGAAGATATCAGAATTATTTCATTTTATTCGAATTTTTATTGAAAATCTAAAAAAAGACGAGAGTGATCTTTCCACGTCCGATGGCTTTATATGGCGAAAATAACAGAAAACTGGAAAAGGAACTGAAAATCCGAGATTTTGGTGCAGAAACTCTTGTAAAAAGCTCCAGAGCTTAAACATTTTAAAATTGAAATGAGACGTATAAAATAAATACAATAAGATATTTTACTAACAACAAATTAACACATCTTTCTGAAAATTTATTCAATATCTATGAGTCTAGGAGGACAGCAAACAGTAAAAAATTGAAAGAGGACAGAACTAATAACTCCTAAGTTGTAGCTGATTGCAAATAGAATATTCGGTTTTTTATGAAAAGTTTTTTCATATGAAAGTAGCATATCTAAATGACATTAAACTTATACCAAAAGACTAGTAGATTATGCCATTAAGCCTGGGAGGAAGCTCGAACAGAAGTAGATGATCTCCTATGATTCCTGCCCAAATGTTTACTGAAAACTGATGTTGTGGAAGATTGGGATTGATGGAATGAGGATTCTCAGCTGCCCAAATATGTTGGTTGTTGACGTTAACGATAGCTGTTCTTGGAGAGTGTGCCTCGTCGGTAAATAAAACGGTTGTTAAAAAGTTTGGGTAAACAAATTTTACTAAAAACCATCGGCAAATACCAGCACAGGGAATACAGTCTCGTGGCAATAGAGTATGAACTTTCTGGAGGTGGTATGGATGTAATTGTTGCTATTTTAGTTTCCTCCAAATAATAGATTGATGGACATTAAACTGCACTGACAATTCTTTTGTGCTCTTCTCTGGATGTTCATAAATTTCATTAAGAACTTGTTCTTCTAACTCAACAGTCATAGTAGATCGGGGTCTGCCTGCATAAATGTGCTCTTTGGATATCAAAGA
This sequence comes from Nilaparvata lugens, assembly GCF_014356525.2. Lineage (NCBI taxonomy): Eukaryota > Metazoa > Arthropoda > Insecta > Hemiptera > Delphacidae > Nilaparvata > Nilaparvata lugens. Next base: position 26,481,383 of record NC_052511.1, on the reverse strand, counting down.
ATCTGTTTCAGACAGACGTTGATGAATAGTGGCAAAAAACCTTGAACTTGGACATACTCGGTTGGGAAAGTTCTCTTGATACAAACGTCTTGCTTCAGTACTATTACAGTAGTGTCCCATTCCATACATTAAATGCATGTCAGCTTATTCGGAGTATGAATAATGTCTAAGATTACCTGCCATTTTTTAAAAGTTAGCACTTAACACAAAAGCAGAGTGGAATGGTTACAAATAACTGGTTAATAGATTGAACAAAAAACACAGCGTGGTTACAGTAGCCCTAACTTACAGTTTTTTTTTTTTGTTCAACAGTGAACTAAAATATTTCTGAAAATAATTTTCAGCTGATAATTTATTTTAAATATTTTCTTATTTAAAACATAATAAATCAGCTGTTTTGGAACAGCTATTATTGAAATCCATGTTTTATTTGCAATCAGCTACAACCTATGAGTTATTAGTTCTCTCCTCATAAAACAGCAAATTTTTGTGGTGTAATGTACTACATAAGAATACATTTTATTCAACTTTTATTTAAATTTAGTTTACACAGCTTACATAATTCTTTTCAGAATTAAATTCTCTACAATTTTTATTGCGAAAAATTATTTGTTCACTGGTTATTAAAGAAAGTTATTGGGCATCAAACGTAGAAGTCTGTGTTTTTCTACTTGGATTTTTTGCATATTTCAACTTTTTCCTCAAAATCTACTCACACTACAGCTTCCAGACTAGTTTTATTCAATTTTTCAGATATTTTTCCATATGAATCCAGCATAAGTTTTTAAAAAACTAGTCCCCAAACAATTCAGCATCGGTGTATTTCACCAGAGGAACTGAATTCCGGGCGAAATCTTTCACTCTGTATAGCTCGCTAATGAAGCGTTTATGGATATATGTTTATATGAACTTTTTTTCTTATTTTTACCTCTACTATCACCTATTAAAATATTTTACCATAATTATGAATCACCCTGTATTATTGTAGAGTATTGCTGAAAGTCAGTAAGATAGTCTTTAAATTGGAATGTTATTTTGAATATTATGTTGAGTTTGAGACTTCCTAAAGTTTTATATTTTTCTGACTGTTTTTTATCATGGCGTTAAGGCTTTTAACTGAACGCTAATTTATTAAATTATACCAGAACTTTTGAATTATTTGTGAAGGAAGATCCATTAGTTCTGATACAGAGAATCAGTAGTTTAAAGATAAAAATCTATATAAAATGAGGATTCAAATAATCTGTAATTAATAGATAACTCCTTTTTAAGCTTTTGATGAATTGTAGGAAGAGTTAGAAATTAATGCTGTAATACATTTATTTACAGCGGTTCATGTGTGACCCCAAACCAACTTCATGTTTCACCCCTTCAAAATCCAGCTTTAAGACACAACTTCATACCATCATGGACTCCACGAGCAAGGCATGTCGTAAGAGGTCCCGAGGATGATACCTGACCAGAATTGACGTAAGGCCGTTTCGGGAGACGGAGGTTCCGCATCGCAAGATGACTTCCCGACATCATCAACTCAACTCTTAGAAGAAAACGCCGAAATAACAAAATAACATCGAAAGGAAACACGACGGAAACCATCAACAAAGTGCAGTTCAGTGAAACAAAGGGTCATAAAAAAATGTCAATCAAAGTGCGGGTTTGAAATTGGTGTATGGGTTCTTTGGATTTTTCTGTTTTGAGTTTTGTTCTGAAATTTTAATATTTGCAACTGGTATTATTTGGTTTGGAGACGTATTAATATCTAACGTAAGGATAGTAATGCGCCCCCAGATCAGAGAATAAAGGTAATGTAACGTGTTAAATTTAATATGATTCTTATTCTCTTTTGTGTCAGTATTGTTGATATTTTGTTTGTTTTAGAATATTGTAGTGTTAAAATAGTGAATTGCGATTAAATCAGGCATGGCAAAAACTTATTGTAGTTTTCCTGACTCTAACCCGTTCGCCTGAATGAATTGAAATAGTATAGACTCAGATGACAACGAAAAAATGGATAGAAAAAAAAATTAAAATCAAAAGATTAAAAATTTAAATATTTCAATTTGAAAATTCAAAAATGTAAAGATTTAAAAATTAGAAATGATTTGAAATTCATTAAATTCTCAAATCGATTGAATTAATTCAATTATTAATTAATTTTTTTATTAATTACAAAATCAAACAGACAAACATTTGATGGATTACAGGACATTCTACTCATAACAATTACTCACTTTTCATATTTAATGGTAACTGTAGGAAACATTTAATGTGAAATACGTGTGCAAAGTTCCTTTGCTGAACTCAAGAAACCATTCCGCACTCACCTACGGCTCATGCGTAAACGTTTCTCTCGGTGCAGAAAAGTGCCACTTTGCGCACTAGTTGCACAACCTACTATTTTGTTAATTATTTACTTCACATGAAAGAAAAGATTCTGCTCTAAAATTCAATTTACAATGTAGATTTTTTTATAATTAGGGGTTTCCAAAATAAGCACCTTTGAATAGAGAAATCAGCCCTTTCTTATATATATGGAAATGTAGGTTAGATTTATATTGTATACAATGAAGGATATATTTTCCATTTTTCAACCTAATTTGAATTATGATAAGTGATTTTGAACCGCCTTGACGTGCCGAGAAGAATTCCGAGAAGATATCAGAGTTATTTCATTTTATTCGAATTTTTATTGAAAATCTAAAAAAAAGACGAGAGTGATCTTTCCAAGTCCGATGGCTTTATATGGCGAAAATAACAGAAAACTGGAAAAGGAACTGAAAATCCGAGATTTTGGTGCAGAAACTCCTGTAAAAAGCTCCAGAGCTTAAACATTTTAAAATTGAAATGAGACGTATAAAAGAAATACAATAAGATATTTTACTAACAACAAATTAACACATCTTTCTGAAAATTTATTCAATATCTATGAGTCTAGGAGGACAGCAAACAGTAAAAAATTGAAAGAGGACAGAAAAAAAACTCTATCAATTTGATAGAAGAAACAGTTCTCATATTTAAGAAAATTAATTCTTTACTTCTAGTTTTATAATATATTGTATTATTTGACGAAACTGTCAAGGGAGAATTCGCTCGATCATTTAAAAAATCAATTCATGTTTATAATTTAGTCTCCCTAGAATGGATTATGAATACTTCATTTATGATTACAATTTGAATACATTATTAATAAACAAGTCGTAATTAACTTCAAATTATAATACAATTGCAAAGCCAATAATAGGTTGGAAGCTTGAAATTGATTTAGCCAAATAAACTCGAATAGAAAATAAGTAATAATAAATGATCTTGCATACATCATTATGAATAAAGACCAATAATAAATGATCTTTCATAGATCATTATGAATAAAGACCATCAGTAAATCAACAGTAGAAGTTATAACAGCTTTCCATGTTCAAGTGAGGTAAATAGAGCTCTCATAAGCTGAATAGTAATTTATTCTATGTGATTCATAGAATGAAAAAATAAATTAGTAGAAACAAAAGATATAAATAATAAAATTTTCAGTCATAACCAGGCATCCAATCCCTTGATTGTGGAAACAGCATGTTGTATGGTATCCTCAAGAAAATATTGTTGAAAAATCTGGTGGTGAATCGATCAATCATTGGGTCAATAATAGGAATCAGTTCCCTCGAAATCGGCTTCCAGAATTGGTTCAGGAATCTGATAGCAAACATATCTGCAACAGAATAGGATAGTTTGATATATTATCATTTTTTTAAATTAAAAATATGGAAAGAGTAGATACATTTTATCCATATCATAGAGAGTATTATCCATTTTATATATAATGTGAATTGTATAATTTGTATTCAACTTGCTTTTATTGTAATGAAGCGTATTATTAAATAATAAAATTGTTATTCGTATTTCAAGTTAAAATATGTACCCATTGGAGGTGCTCCATTTATTTGACGTGTGTTCTGTTTGGTGAGGAGAACATAAGTTTGTGTGATAACCATCATTTGCTAGTCCAGTCTGTGTTGTAGTTCAGAATGTGAATGGGATTTCTGGGGAGGAAAGGAGAGATCCTACTGTCCAAAGTGACTCACAAAGGTGGGGGGATGTAGACTATCTGTACCTCCAGATGGCATATACCATGAGTAGACTGAAGCATTTTCTCTCTGTGAGGATTCCAGATTTACTTTTGGAGAACACTAGGCAATTTAGTGGGTATGCATCCAGTGTTGAGAGTGTGGCAATGTCGGAGGACGCACTACAATTGCCGTTTTCACAGAATCAGTTAATATCAAAACGGAAATTGTCGAACGCCTACTACATAACTGGGCTCCTAAGTCAGGAATGGATAGTCCCACAAAAGGTGGACTTGGCTTGCTAGACTTAAATTTGTGCGTGAATGCATTTTTCAGTACTCAGAATGTGGGTACATGTAAAACACTTTTTTTGATAAATGAGATTTTATTTACTTATGTGTGTAATATGGGTTGTGCCATACGCCTAGTAAATAAACAAGGTACCGCATTGGAGTCAATTATGGAAAGGGCCGGCCGTAGTTGCACCCTAGCTTCACCCCTAAGAAAATAATTGAATGAAGAAATTGAAAAATATGGTAGTCATGATATTGTTACCTGAATGCATTGATTCCGAATAATATCCTTTATTAATCCAAGTATCAAAACAGACGGTGCTTGATTGTATAGAAAGCAGGTTGATACATAATGATGGACGGTAGGTTCTTCAGAAGCACAGCTTAAGTTATTAAATGGTAAATTATTGTAAGAAATGTATGAAAAGAAAGTACAGAGAAATTCCATTATGGGTTTAAGATCAGCGTAGAGCGTTTTTATTTCAATTGAACTTAAATTCAAAAGTGAAAGAAACATAGCCAACTTTTTGGACTAGTGTATGAATCGAAATTCGGGGAAGGAACAGTTTTGGGCTGTGCTTGTTGGCCCTTCCTCAATCATTCTAATGAATTGTGTTTTGAGTGTCATTGAATGAATAAATAAATATTCAAGTGGTTCAGCTCTTCTAGAATTAAAATTGGTGTAACGGTTAACTGCTTTCGACCAATCAGAAACAGATCAACAACTAATCAGAATGATAATTGTAAATTATTTTGACATTAACTTGCCAACAGACAGTTGATGTGATAATTATATTGAAGGTTTATTCAATACTGCACGATCAAACACATTCATATGAATAAAAATAGAAAAAATGGAATAAATATTCATCTGGATTGTGAATAAGAGTACGGTAGTTGGTACAGTTTATTGGCTGACTAATATATATGATTTTGATAATTTATTTATTCATTTATTTGAGATACATATGAGAGCACAAGAATAATATCCCACAATTAACAGACTCAGCCTATTTTTTCCTTCAATGTCATAATTATATTATGATTGTAGTATTTTTACAATGAATAAATAAATTAATTGCTCTCTTAACACATAATACAAGTAAACAATTGAAAACGCAATATTCGCTGACAATCAAGGAAGAAAAAAATGGGCGTTGTAGAATAAAAGAATAAAAACTCACTTAGAAAGGCATTCTTTTCGACAAGATTTGTAGCATGTAGTTTGAGATTGCCAATTCCCTTGTTGCTGTGCAGATACTGGAAGTGCTTGAGCTCCATGTACTCCTCCCCGTCCCGACCTGTGATCAGGTCTCCTTTCACTGTGTACATGAATGTTACATCATCTGCAAAAATTATAAATACATTTATTTGTTTCAAGCACATTATGCTCCTCATACAAACGAGTTGAGTTGAAAAAATATGATGTGGCGCACTCACACAACTTTCCTTGCCGTTATGAAAATTGATCACCTGACGCTAGTGTTCCCGCGCATCTCAAGTCTACTATTCAAAGATTTGAGCCAGCTGGTGACAGGGCAATAACACTGGAGACATAATCATGAGGTCTGCTATCTCTTCATAGTGAATGATTTAATAGAATCAACAATAATTTGCAATTGAATAATCACATTTTCTCGAATTTAAAGCTTATTTTCAATTTTAGGTGAAAATGTTACTGAACATTAATTGTAGAGATTTTCATGCTCAATCTACTCCACTTGATTTTTTTTGTTTCAATTGTATCTGAAGCCTGATAATTGGGAATCTATCTGCATTGATGGGGCGGAGCTCCTGAAATTTTTACAGATATTGGAGTTGTGGCAGTTGATAGAGCTTATCGATGACTATTTTAGGTATGAATTTGATCAAAATCGTTGGAGCCGTTTCCGAGAAAATCACGAAAAACCCTGTTTTTGACAACATTTTCGACATTTTAGCCGCCATCTTAAATTGCATTTGATCGAGATTGTTCGTGTCGGATCCTCATAGTGAAAGGACCTTAAGTTCCAAATTTCAAGTCATTCCGTTAATTGGGAGATGAGATATCGTGTACACAGACGCACATACACTCATACACACACACACACACACACACATACAGTCCAATACCCAAAAACCAGTTTTTTGGACTCAGGGGACCTTGAAACGTATAGAAATTTAGAAATTGGGGTACCTTAATTTTTTTCGGAAAGCAATACTCTCCTTACCTATGGTAATAGGGCAAGGAAAGTAAAAATCAGACTATAGAATTATTTATCATAAATCAGCTGACAAGTGATTACACAGATGTGTGGAGAAGCCAGTCTATTATTTGTATCTATATCTATCTTCTATCTATCTATCTATATATATAAAAGCGAAATGGCACTGACTGACTGACTGACTCACTCACTCACTCACTCACTCACTCGCATAACTAAAAATCTACCGGACCAAAATCGTTCAAATTTGGTAGGTATGTTCAGTTGGCCCTTTAGAGGCGCACTAAGAAATCTTTTGGCAATATTTTAACTCTAAGGGTTGTTTTAAGGGTTTAAAGTTCGTCTTTTAGCATGTATTTTCTTTTCCTCCCAATCTCTTAATTATAATTGAAATTTCCATATCATATGTTACTATAGAACTATAATCTAGATAGAGTACCTCTTCGAAACAGTTGTTAACTGGCAACTAAATTAATAATTTTGTCAGGTTGGTATTAAGTTGAGTTGACTTTGTTAGGTTGGCACCAAGTTGAAGATTTAAATGCATTTATCGCGGAAAAATTGATTGGGCACTGCTACTCCAATCCTGGGAATATATTACTAGCCGTCAGGCTCGCTTCGCTCGCCATATCCGTTTAGCCAGACGTTTAGTCTGGACCCCCGACTGGATTGTCCTAACATATGATAAAAATGCTCAAATGTAAAATGCAGGCGAGCGAAGCGAGCCTGCTGATCTCATTCTTGGACGATCCAGTCGGGGATCCAGGGGGCGGAGCCCCCTGGCTAGACGGATATGGCGAGCGAAGCGAGCCTGACGGCTAGTATAATATAAAAGCGAAATGGCACTCACTGACTGACTGACTGACTGACTGACTGACTCACTCACTCACTCACTCGCATAACTAAAAATCTACCGGACCAAAAACGTTCAAATTTGGTAGGTATGTTCAGTTGGCCCTTTAGAGGCGCACTAAGAAATCTTTTGGCAATATTTTAACTCTAAGGTTGTTTTTAAGGGTTTAAAGTTCGTCTTTTAGCATGTATTTTCTTTTCCTCCCAATCTCTTAATTATAATTGAAATTTCCATATCATATGTTACTATAGAACTATAATCTAGATAGAGTACCTCTTCGAAACAGTTGTTAACTGGCAACTAAATTAATAATTTTGTCAGGTTGGTATTAAGTTGAGTTGACTTTGTTAGGTTGGCACCAAGTTGAAGATTTAAATGCATTTATGGCGGAAAAATAATTGATTGGGCACTGCTACTTCAATCCTGGGAATATTATATTACTAGCCGTCAGGCTCGCTTCGCTCGCCATATCCGTTTAGCCAGACGTTTAGTCTGAACCCCCGACTGGATTGTCCTAACATATGATAAAAATGCTCAAATGAAAAATGCAGGCGAGCGAAGCGAGCCAGCTGATCTCATTCTTGGACGATCTAGTCGGGGGTCCAGGGGGCGGAGCCCCCTGGCTAGACGTATATGGCGAGCGAAGCGAGCCTGACGTCTAGTAAGGTCTATAGTTTCAATCAAAGACATTAAAGAGGTATGCATCACGTTGACTGCCATGTGTACCATGTTTGTGCCACAGTGAACTTTACCACCATGCCGTGTGTACCAAAAACTGAACACATGACTATCTTATGTGTAAAGCTGCGTGGTATAAAAATGGTCCACATTTCATTGGTTTTCTCCATATGAATCGATAGTCATGGCCTCAGAGAGTAACAAAATGCGCTTAGCCTGTGCTATTAGGTTATGTTGCAATTATTATATGATTTTTGAAGAAAAATTATAATCCATGCTATTTTTCTTTAAAACTTGGATTTTTTATTTCAAATATTTGTTCTCATTGTTGATATTAAACACTCATCATATTTATAGCCTTTTTCTTGTGAATATAATTACATATAATGCATAATTTGAAAGGCATTGACCAATTGCCCTGGCATGACACATGGCATTGTCTTTCTTGAGCAAAATGCAAAATGTTTTACGGTTATGTTAACATTGAATGAAGTTATGTGATTGAATAGTAATATAATTTTGTGTTTTAGTGAACTTATTAACTTATCTGATGTTTTATGTAAAGTTTTTTGTGTAAATAATAGCCTAGAAAAGATGGAATAATTTTGTGTTATAGTGAACTTATTAACTTATCTGATTTTTTATGTAAAGTTTTTTTGTGTAAATAATAGCCTAGAAAAGATGGATAATTCAATTACCGATGAAGAACTGTACAGAATATTGAATAACAGTGAAGATGAAGACGAAGATTTCGACTTAGATTATGACAGTGATAATGATCCTGCTTATGAACCTGACAATAGTGCATTTAGTGATTCAGATCATGACATCAAAGTTGAACAAGATGGACATTTGATTGACAATGAACTTTGTGCACATTCAGATCATGACATGGAAGTTGAAGAGTTGTACAGGATGGACATTTGATTGTCAATAACAAAGAACCTCGTGCAGAAGAAGACAGGGGACAACAGAGGGGTGTTTGGGGCCCTGTGGGTGAGTCAAATCATCTTACGAAATTTGTTTACAACCCAAACAATGAAGATGTAGGTGTAAATAGTGATATGATTGAAACAATAATGAACTGTGAACCAAAAGATTTCCTTGAACTATTTATAGATGATACTGATTTGTTGTGTGTGAAACTAATAGGTATGCCAATGCTCGTAAAGCTAAACCAGGCCTTAACAAGTATGCTAGGATAAGGAAATGGACAGACACAAACAGGCATGAGATGAAGTGTTTGTGATGTTTATGGGACTAAATAAAATGCCAACCATAGGACATTATTGGAGGACAAAAGGCAAATTTATATCTGTGCTACCCAAATACTTGTCTCGTAATGGGTTTGAATTGTTGATGTCAAACTTCCACTGTGCTAACAATGATGAAGCTCCAGTAGGTTATCGTTTGCATAAAATCCAGGGTCTGATTGATTTGGTGTCTGAAAATTTCACTCTTGTTATGACCCCAGAAAGATCCATGTGCATAGATGAAAGTATGGTACCATTTAGAGGGCGAATCATATTTCGCCAATACAACAAATCCAAAGCACATGCTTATGGAATTAAAATCTTCAAGCTATGTGTGAAAGATTGCTACACAATAGCATACAAAATATATGCTGGAAAAGAGGCAACACCAGGATTAGAAGTCTCTTCAAAAGTGGTATTAGAGTTGAGTGCCCCTTATTTGAACTTTGGAAGGACAATTTATATCGATAACTGGTATACCAGTGTTAAACTAGCTGAAACCCTACTCCAAAATGAAAGTCATGTTGTGGGAACATTGAGAAAAAATCGTAAGTTCAATCCCAAAAATGTGATTGATAAAAAATTGAGGAAAGGTGAAGTTGTGGCCCAAAAAAATGATAAGAATGTGGTTGTTTTGAAGTGGAAGGATAGAAGAAAAGTACTCATGCTCAGCACAAAGCATGTTGATGACTTGGTGACAACAGTGAAGAATGGGAAGGAGACTACCAAGCCACAGATTGTAGTAGACTATAATCAAGGAAAGTATTTTATTGACCTATCGGACCAAATGAGTGCATATCACTCTGGTTGCCTCAGGAAGAGTGTAAAATGGTATGTGAAAATTGTATTCGACCTGCTCATAAACACATCTTGTGTAAATGCATGGTCAATTTACAAGACAGTGACAAAAAAAATAAATTCAACGGATTTCAAGGAGGCAATCGTCAACAGCTGGCTTGATCAGTGGCTGCAACACAGAGGAGGAATAGCAGAAGAAAATCCTGAACCAATACCACCTCAATCTACTGCAACCCACAAACTCATAGCAACCACAAGAGGACGCTGCAAAAGCTGCTACAACAATATAACGACTACTTTCGGGAGAGCGGTTGCTGTGAACAAGACAAAAAGAGTTGCATCAAAATGCAACATTTGCAATCAAACAATGTGCAAAGACTGTTTTTTAAACTGCACAAATCAAACATTTGAATATGCATAGACGTTTCCATATATTTTATTCACTTGATTTTTTCTTTCTTTAATAAATTATTTTCATACATTTTTTTACATTTATCACTTTTTTATATATTTTTTGTAGCATAAAAATTCCATAATTATAATGTTTCAAGCTATTTTGAGTCTAATTTCTCACTTCATTTACACTACCTAGCAGAATCAATTTTGTGATGGATTTCCAAAATGAATTATGACTTGACTTAGTAACAATTATATTTATTATTCATTTGCCTATTTATCTTAATCAATCACTGATTTAAATAAAATAAAATACATTCAATTCTGAGGTAGTAACAGATCAAATTCCAATATTATTCTACTATACAATGTGTGGCACAATTTTGGTACACATGGCTTTGGAGTGTACCAATCAGTCTATCAGGCCATGTGCACCAAAAGTGTCCCACACTTTTTTTGATGAAATTGGTGAATTTTATCATTTTAGCAAAATTTGAATGTGGAAAAAGCTAAATTCAAAGGAATAAATTAAGAAATTGAGAAAAAAATGCTGTGGCATGAATGGAAGTGTCATGAAAAATTGTTTGGCAGTCAACGTGTTAAGCTGGGTTTACACCAAAGTTATTAACAAAATGGTTATAACTTAATCCTTATAGATTCTATTAGATTGAACAAAAGTTGACAAACACATATGTTTATCATGTGTATGATAAGTTATGTTCAATCTAATATAATCTAAAAGGATTGAGTTATTAACATTTTTTTAAATAAATTTGGTCTAATCGCAGCTTTGAGGTCTTTGGTTTCAATATTTTGTTTGCAGTCATGGTATTATTATGCGTGCCCATCAGTATCAATATTCTCGCATCCGAAAAAACTAATTTAATAGGTGAATAAAAATAAACAAATGAACGCTGGAGAACTATAATATTTTTGATTCTAAAAAATCAATTTTTATCAGATAGAAAGATCATCACGGAACTGGATGAATTATATCATATGGAATACAAATTCAAACGTGAACTGAGTTTGTTAACATTTAAAACAGTTGACATCTGGTACTTGTGGATGAGAATACTGCGTGAGGTCTACTGTTCACAGAACTACTAGTATTAGATGTAGATTGGAGGAATAGATTATTTTCATCACCTTTGCTTATATTCACATTATCACACTTCTAATATATCACATTCTTCTGCTGTTTCTCCAATCAAACAATAATAACTGACCCTGAAGATAAGTTAAGATCCATGCGCCTGTTATTCCTGTTGTAAGGGTGACCTCTTGAAGTGAACCCTCTCTTCCTTTCTCTCCCTCTCCTTCCTCTTGGAGAGGGTTCGGAACCCACCTCAAGCTCATCAAGCTGTAGGTCAACTCATCTCTCTTCATCATCTGTCTCATTACCCACGCAAAAGCCTAAAGCTCATGTGAGCATCACCCTCAGCAGAAACAAATAAATAAATAAAAAATACTCAAAACAATAATATTGAAAATAAAATATGTCTGAAGGCATTCATGACTTTGGAAAGGGTTGAATAAAAAGTTCACTTGATAGAATATATTAGACTAGATATACTAGTAGGCCTACTAAACAGAGCACAAAACTTCAAGAGCATCAACTAATTTTGGAGAGAGAGATTAGATTAGATTTTCATAGATCTGATTTTGGAATAATTTTATTTTTCAATGGCAGATAACGAGACTAGTTAAATTAAAATAATAAATCACACCTTTTCCCTATTATTATCATTGTATTATAGAAAGTACCGTAGCCATGTTCTTCGTGAATTTGGAATGTGAATCCAATGAATGAATTAAATTTTCTATCTTTACTTTTATTAGGCTATAAAATACAGTTTTGCTTATCTATGAAGAATGGAATCTGTTGCGGGTAGTTGGTTCTGATTATCAAAAATGTTATCTTGTAATTATTTGATTACTTTTTCTTGTAAAGGATAATATTTCAATTTTGCCAAAATAGAAAAATATTCTATTTGATTGTTTTTTTACTTACAAAGAGTAAGGTTGAAAAGTCCTTGTGTATTGATGGGTATCCTGGCTATATTTCCCACTAATTCATATTTGCCAATAGATTCCAAGCGATCGTAGTGAGCTTCAAATTCCAAAATAAGCTTGGTGGGATCATTGACTTTTGCCCTATAGAAAAAAAATCATTCATCTTATTAGAATTCAACAAATAACAATTTATTGGTGTGTTTAAATCCCATTTTTATTGCTAGTGGAATTTTATTACTCAGAATAAAGATGAACACTGAACAGCTTTGTTAAAAACAAAAAATTGACGTAGCATGAGCAGCTTTTTCTTTCTTCGTTCAGTTTTATATTTGAAATAAATATATTCTGATTAAAATATTGGAAGGGCTAATTAATATTCTCTACACTAGCAATATATAACCGCAATGAAAGAAATCTTCAAAAGAACCTAGCAACAAAGATTAAAAACCATGTACCATTGATTTTAACTAAATAAAAAAAAAGATTGATTGAGTACCTATACTTCATTTTTGTAGATTAATATATATTCTGGCTTATGCACTTATATACAATAGCTTACAATACAGCAAAGTTTTAGATGAATTTACATAATATAATAAACCAAGAAAATAATTATTACTGTATATGATATAACGTATAAGGAAAGAACAATTTGGAATAACTATAGATAATATTGTTATGAATCTACATAAATTGGCGGAGCTTTGGACATATCAATAAATAAGAGGATACTAGAGACTGGTGGTAGTGGTTTCAATTTTATTTTTTAATACTTAGATGAATGACTAGAAACTTGTAATTTATTGTAATGAATTACCTGGCATCCACAACTTTGATGTTTGATAATTTGTAAATCTTGACATCCTTGACCTTGGTATCCCCACTAACCATGCTGCTCTTGTATGTGAACTCCATGTCATCCATCTCCATGGGGTCTAATGATGGCAGTCCCAATTCAGGAATACCTATTAAATACCATAATATCTAAAAAATTTAAAACTGCAAACATGAATACTGTATTGAAGTAGAATAAAAATATCATTCAGAACGCTTTTATATTTCAACAAAAAATATAAAAGTGACTATGGGAACTCTGTAGGTCTATATGTATGGGAATAATACAATAATTGGCTTTGCAATGTGAAAATTGCGAAGGAAAATGTTTTAGGATTTAAGAGAAAATTGGCCAAGAATGCAATAATTGCCTTCTCAATGTGAATTTAACAAAGGAAATGCTTTAGGACTTGACAGAAAATTTGCCTAGTAAGGTACCGGTAATGATTATTGTATTCAAGCTCAAAAATTGTCAAATAAAAATTAATATTGCTTGATAAATTGACAAGAGATTTGAATCAGTAATATATTGAACTAATGATAGGTACCTCCAATTGTGTTCGAATGTAAAGAATTGCAAGATCCTTATCATTATTATTTCATTTTAAACATTAAAATGAAATACTACAATATAGTGGAATATAATACACTGGGGCAAAATATAATAAAGGAACTAGCAATTCTCTATAATTAATGTTGTGCAAAGGCTAAAAATAAACTTTCTACTGGTGATATTTTTCAAAGTTTTTCGATTTGTATACTCTCAAGCTATCAAAATTGAAAAGTTTTCTCAGGAAAACATTTTTTTCGATCATTACTTTTTGAGATATGAGCGCCTAAAGTTCAAATTTTTGTGCCAGAACATTTTAAGTTCGGTGAAAGATAAAACCATGAGATTTTAAGGATAGATTCTCCATGGTATTGTTGATCTAATAAAACAAAAATTTTCTGAAAATATAAATTTTTGATAAAGTCAATTTTCTAAAAATGACCAGAAATAACTTTTAGTCGAGTTATTTTCGGTAAATTGAATAACTTTATCAAAAATTGATATTTTCAGAAGATGTTTGTTTTATTAGATCAACAATATAATGAAGAATATATCCTTAAAATATCATGGTTTTATCTTTCACCAAACTTGAAATGTTCTGGCACAAAAATTTGAACTTTAGGCGCTCATATCTCAAAAAGTAACGATCAAAAAAAAGTTTTCGTGAGAAAACTTTTTAATTTTGATAGCTTGATCAAAAGCTTTGAAAAATATCACCAGTAGAAAGTTCAATTTTAGCCTTTGCACAGCCTTAAATCCTCAAGTAGCTCTATCAAAGCAAGGTAGATAGATAAAATATGCTACTTGATTAAATATCAGTGTTAAGTGAGGTTCACAGATTTTAAATATTTGCAATAGGAAAAATATTTATCAATCAGTTTTAAACGTGAATCGTTTGATAATTTATAGTGATTTACAAAATAATAAAACAGCATGTATTATGGCAATCATACCTGATTTCACATTTGGGACTAGGTGTTGTATTATATCTTTTATGCACTTATTGAGATTTGGATCATCTCGGTAGCATACCTCCATCAATGGCATTCCTGGAAATAATAAGTGGAGGGTCAATTTGAATAAATATGTGACAGCAGAAATGAACTACTATGCAAATGGAAATTGCAATATTTATAGCTCTCGAATAACTTCTTTGAAAATGGTTGAATCTTGAATATAAAAATATAAGTTTGACGCATAAGTTTTTTTATATAACTTGAAATATAAGCTCCTCAAGAAAAATTTGAAGCAACGAATTTCAAATGAACTCAATTGGTTGATTTACCTTAAAGCATTTTTATTATGATATACTACTGTATAGCCTATTCTTCAACACAAAAATATGGAATAGGTACGGTTGCAATAGTTACATATTTATTTGTAATAAGTTAATATTAGAATGTGATAAATAATCGAATAGAATAGAGTTGATTATTCATTTTTAAGACTTTAATAAGTTTTATGTCCTTCCTTTGGATAGTCTTCCAATAAGTTTTATACAATTTTAAATCTATATCAATAATCTAGTAAATATTTACAAAAAATCACTTTACTGTTCACTAAAAATATTTTTAATAGGCTGATAAGTGACAAAACTTCACTGCTGTCTTTACCATTGATTTATTGAAATGATGATTACTAGCTTTGGTCCCAGCACCAAGAATCTCGAAAATGTACAAGCCTCCGAAACTAAAATAATCAAATTTGAGATTATAGGAATAATAAAAAATAGAGCATAGAACTTAAACTAACAAAACTAATGTCTCATTTCTGAGATCTGAGACAATACAAATCTGTACCCTGCACGTTCAAGAACACTGAAACATAGCACTAGTCATCTTTTCTGACTATTTATCATCATAAAAGTGTAAACTAATTGAGAGATAGAAATAGAAGTAATTGAGATGTGAAGTAATTGTCAACAATAATTAAGATACTGTATATCATCAACTATTATACTAATATCATCTTACAAACGTCGTGAACCTATTTTTTCATTTCAACCTGGGATGAGTTAATTACTCAATTCATATTTGTAGAAAAATAATAATTTCTAAATATATACGTGAAAAGATCGCCAATTTGAGTAACATTTTGAAGATAATAAGGAAGTTGAATTCCCCACCTGATCAGATTTTTTTCTTCAATTTTCAATGACTTCAGTTTTTTTTATGGATTTTGTCTATACTCGAATGTTGTCTAGGTCCTTAGAAAAATCTAGGGACCTATACATGATAGATAGATAAATGACTTTTATTTACACTTTACAATAAAAGTGATGTGGGCGAAATTGAGGCAATAGAAGCCCCCTCTTCCATTTAACCCACGATGATGAGTTACATAAAAATAATAATATACATTACAATTTGAAATTAAATGATAATTAAAAATTATAAGGAAACTAATAATCAATTTGCTACAAATTGAATAAATTAAGAGGAAAAAAAGAGAAAACTAAAAGCAAGAAATCTTAATAGTGAATAAATCTCAATCACACAAAACATTCACACACACACACACACACACACACACAATCACACTTACACCTCTAAAGAACATAGAGTAAAACCACCTAGTTAAGCCCTCCCCCCTGATCCAGGCCACGACAGCCGCACTGAACCGGCGTTGACTGTCGAGCAGCCTAATATGAGCTGGCAGTGAGTTCCATAATCTAATCGCACTAACATGGAATGACTTATTATATAGCTCAGTTCTGTGAATTGGAACGGACAATGAGCAAGCTCCATGACGCGTCCCACCCCTGCCAACATCACCCATGAAGCGAAACCCCGCTGCCAAGTAATTGGGAGACCGAGATTTCAAGAGTTTGAAGAGGAACATGAGTGCATGGAGACTCCTGTATTCGTGCAGTCTTAGAAGTTTGAGCTGTCCAAAGTATTGAGTAATATGTTCGTCACGTCGTAAACCAAAGATGAAGCGCACACAGTAATTCTGAGCGCGCTGCAATCTCTGAGTAAGTTGAACATTCATGTCCATAGTCACTAAGTCACAGTAGAAAAAAGGGGAATATCAATGTTTTAACTAACATGATTTTAGTAGGAAAAGGTAACAGGCATGAGGGAGGAGAGTGGAGGAAGCGACACAACAGAGAACTTCGAGACCTTTATAGGGAGCCACATGTAGTATGCGAGTTCAAGTGTAGAAGGATTAGATGGGCTGGGCATGTTTTGAGAAGAAAAGAGGACAGCAATCTCAATCAAGTGTTGAAAAGAAATCCAGAAGGACGACGACCGAGAGGAAGACCACGACGGAAATGGTGGAGTCAAGTGAAGGCCGATATGGAGAGAATTGGAGCAACCGAGGAGGACGCGGAGAATCAAGAGAGGTGGAGGGGCTTTGTTGGTGCGGCTAAATATCTACTTAGATATGTATGGCCATGGCAGTAAGTAATTAAGTTGAATGTTGTCTACCATAACTCTGATAATAACAAAGGATCAGTCTATCCTCTATCACAGTAGGCCTACTTGAAAAATTGTAACTGATTCGAAAGTTAGACTGATCTAATAGAAGACCTGTCTTTAATTCTAGGAATCACAGAAGGCGAGAGAATAAAACATAAATTGAAAAATATCAAAATATTTATTTTTCTGGTTTTTAATATAAAATGAGTATCAAAGAAAAACATAAAATCCAATCTGGATGATAAAATAAATGAGAAAAGAAAAATTCTTCACAATCTTGTGGAATAACAGACACCATTATTACATCAAACAAACATAAATAATCTATGATTTGATTACAATTTACAAATTGGCCTTAAGATACTTGAATGCATTTATAATTATGGAAGTTTTTGATCAGCGTATAAGGTAATCATCATAGTTTGTGATTTTTGAAGAACCGATTATAAAAGCGAATTTCCAACAGATTCTTTTGCAATTTCTTTTCAGAGTTCAGTTGTCAGGCTCTGAAAAATGATTGAACTATGCATGGAGATGACACAAAACAAAATTAATGTGAAATGAAAATCATATCGGTAATTTATAGTTTTGATTAAAAATTGCAACTATTTCATTGATTGTAATCAATAACTATTCCGGTTACGGTACTCAAATGATAATTTTCAATTTATACTATTAAAATAAACTTATTTTAATTTTATTTTCAATTGATTTATAAAAGTTCCTTTTTTTACACTAATACTGCTAATGCTCTAATAAATTTTCAATTAGAGGAACAAATAAATCTTACAAGCGTAATACTTCAATACTTTTGAAAGTAATAATGAACAATACTAAACTGTTAATACCGGATAAATGATGTAATTGCACCAATGGAAACAGCAAATGTTTTATGATTCCCATACAATGCTTAATTTGGGAATATGCATGAACAATATAACTACAAGAAGCATTAATAAAATACTGTATTTTTGTATTCTGAGTGACATTAAATGAGTTACTAATACCAAATCAATATTTGAATGGTAAGAATTAATATTGAATGTGATATCAAGAGAATAATTCATTTTCACAATGTTAATCGTAATAGCCACCTCTAAATTTTATAATATTGTTCGGTATCTCAAGGCACATAATTCACAGCCTTTCATTTGCATTGACTATTGCATTTCCTTCTCAAAGTACATATATGCAGAAAAATTGCTTCAAGGAAGAAACTGCAATAACTATACCTTGACCCTGAAAATTCCCTTCAACACGATACAAATAATGGAATGTTGTAGAAGTTCAGAAAATAATTGATAAGTAGTTCATATAATAAATTGATTATTGATAATATGAGCTCTCTACTATTTATCGATTAATGAAAACATAATAAATTCCACGATTAAGTGGATTAAACAATTTGTACTATGAACTAAAATTATAACTCCCGTAGAACAATCGAAAGCTCGTGAAGTTCTGGTAGAACTTCCAATACAGAACAAAAACTAGTCTAGACTAGATTAATCTATGACTTTGGATAGAATATCTGATTTCATAAACATTATATGAAAAAGTAAACAAAACCGTATTACTGCTAATAAGAATGAATTCAACAAAGGTAATTTAAATTGCATGTTTATGAAACACTATAAACTAACGGTAGATTGAACTACCAATCTGATCTGATTGATCAGATATCGGTGGTAGAGTAAAGAGATGAGACATCAGTCTTGTGGTTCAAACTCTCCTCGTTCTTGTTCAATTGTCCTCGGTATCTTCTTCTCTAACTCTGCCCTCACATACATTTGAATCATTGCAGCTCTCCGAAGCATTAAATGGTAGTTCCAGCTGGAAAAAATACTGTTATCAAGCAAAATAGCAGTGCAATGTCTATAGCTAGAACAACTAAAAATGCTAAGTAACAATTGAAATTTTTGTACAGTCAGAAGAAAGAAATATCATTATTGACCGAGCGAAGTGAGGTATACGATTCAAGTCGACAGTTTTGCATTTCTCTTCATGTATTTATGATTATATTTATGTTCCGCATTTACGGCAAAACGCGGCAATAAAATTTGACAGGTATGTTCCTTTTTAGTCCAGGCAATCAATGCTCAAAAAGGGTATAGAGGGAAAAGTTTGGGAGACAATTTTTGACCCCGCAGTTCTGTTTAGGGTAGGTAAGGGAAGTAGGTAAACATATCAAAAGTCTCCACCCCTACCCCTTGTGCTTAGTGGGTGGGGGTGGTTCAAAGATACAATTTTTTGGTTTCTCGCATATAACACGAAAACTATGTATCTTACGGACATAATTTAAAATTAAATGCTCTATAAGCTCATAATCACCATGGATTTTTCTCATCGATTTTTGAAAAGTTACAAGAGTAAAAATATAAAAATATTGTGGGCGAACAGGGTTTTTTCCAAAATGTCGGATATTTCGAAAACTAGATAAGATATAGAAAAAGTTGTAAAATGACTATTGTAGGAAATTATGTAAGCTTTAATTTTGTATATAACAGTTATGTCCGTAAGATATATAGTTTTCGTGTTATATGCGAGAAACCAAAAAATGGTACCTTTTAACCACCCCCACCCCCTAAGCACAAGGGGTATGGTTGGGGACTTTTGATATGTTTACCTCCTTACTACCCTAAACAGAACTACGGGGTCAAAAATTGTCTTGCAAACTTTTCCCTCTATAACCTTTCCTTGACTGGAATATTTTGAATCGCGCGTCGACGTATATAACTTAGTGGGTTTTTTGAAATGTTGTATTGTAAGGATAACATAAAAGGAAAAGGAATTTCCTCCATTATCCAATATAACTGTAAAAATCAGACTATAGAATTATTCATTACTAGCAGTTCTGAGAACAGTAGACCACGCGCAGTTGTAAACCACAGCCTCCTCTAATAATGTCCATCAGAGTAAAGTCTGTCTTGTCTTGTTGGAGAGATATCGGCGTGAAAACGGCTAATGACTGTTTTGTTTGGGTTGGTGTATCGACAATGCTAATCATCTGTTATAAACAACTACTATCATCTAAAGCTAATTTCCTACAAGACATACTGGCAACTGTTCAGCCCGAGTTGAAAGTAGAGAAAGGTTGAGGATGGTGTGCTAAGCTACATTGAGTTATTAATTGCATGCAATTAATAATCTACTTGACAGCTGATTAATTATAAATAATTCTGTTGCGGGTTTCTACACTAATAAAACTCTTGAGGCGATTTATACAAATTGGATCTATTACTTATAACGCTAAAACACACGGAGGTAAACTAGAAACAACTATAAACTGATAATGATTTACATCTAATGAATTACACAGAATTATCACAAGCATACGTTAACTAGTAGAATTAAATGTATAAGAATAACTGTCACCAAGAATAATAACTGTATAAACAACTACAAAAGTCACCAAAAGTCTATTATGACTATCACTAGTCTGTCACGATTAGAAGAAGCGAACAATACGACTGTAGTCTGTCAACTGACTTGCCTACTGAGATACGCCCCGCCCCATTAACGCTGTTCGGTACACTTTTTTTATTTAAATTGGATAATCTTTTCCAATATAATTGTTACGATAATTATAAGAGTGAGAAAAAGTGGCAACTGAAATTTTCAAGTGGTCTAATAAGCGAGTTATGGGTTGTTGAAGTGCTAAATCCTTTTTCTTTCCAGATCATAAACGGTTTCAAATTTTCCATTGGAGCTTTTTTTAATACATTCAGTATATCATTGTTTTGTTCTAAAATGCTTTTTTCGCGATTAATGCCAAAATAAACAAGTTATCGAATTCACAAGAAATGCTACTTTTTATTTATGAACGATATGGAGAATAAAATGTTTTAGTTTGGAAAGATTCCTTTTCTTCAATTTTTAAGAGAAGTTCTGTTAATATAGTCGAAAACGTTCATGATCTGGAAAGAAATTGGAGTTAGCACTTCAACAACCCATAACTCGCTTATTAGACCACTTAAAAATTTCAGTTGCCACTTTTTCTAACTCTTATAATGATCTTAACAATTATCTTGAAAAAGATTATCCAATTGAAAAAAGTGTACCAAACAGCCTTAATATAAGGCGAGCAAAACTATCTAGAAAGGTATGGCGAAACGTCCAACCAATCATAGTGCATGGAAACCGCCAGAAGTTCGAGAACGCGCTTACCATTGGTCAATGGACCTGCACTAAAAACCGGAACAGTCGAGATCCATCCTGAAAGTGTGGCAAGCGGAAGCTGGTTTCGATGGATCCGCTGGGGTGGCTGTCCATAGATTGTAAACACAACAGGTGACGCTGATTCCAGTGTCCTTGAAAATTCTTCCATTCATTCGGTCTCACAATCTTCCAGTCCAATCCATCATAGCCACAGCCGAATCTGGGGATCCCAAGCTGCTCCACTCCCAGGAATTGGAGAGTCCGCAGGTGCATTAGACTTTGTCACAAAGCCTGATATGTGGATTCTTCCTGGGGTTGGTCCTTTGTTACAAAATAGAACAAATTTTGGTTCTCATCCTGGAGAAGAAATGCTTTCCCCACTGTTGGATTCTCATCCAATGAGATTCATCTCATCCAATCTTCCTCCTGAAGACTGTAGCAATCCCTCGTGATGCTCCCTCATCCGTACCTATACAATGGGTCAATGCATAGCTCTTTGGCAGGGTAAACAGGTCCCGGCGAATGTCGGTGACATTCCCTTCTTCCAGTGACATCTCCAGATTGGCTACGAAATCTTTAAAGTCATTGCTGGCTGGTTGAAGAACCTGCACTTCTTGAGCTTCCCTTGCAGTATCGTCTCCATGATAGGGTGCAGGCCGGTTGAAGTGGACAATTCGTGGAGCGCCTCGTGGCTTCTTGATCCAGAGACCACATCATTGATCCTTGTAACCACTCCATAAGGTCCATTATAGGAAGTCTGCAACTTGGGAGAGTATCCACGACGTCATTGAGGGTTGTACAACCAAACCTTGTCACCAGCCTGGTATCCTCCATGGTCTGCTTTGATGTCATAGCCTTGCTTCATCATGTCACTGGCATCCTGGGTGTTTGTGCAGACGGTCTCATGGATTTCATCCATCCGTTTCCGGAGGTTGGTGATGTATTCTTCCGGTTCCAGGTCCTCTCCAGGCTTGCATCTATACTCCAGGTTACAGGGTAGTTGTATATCTCGCCTAAAAACTATATTTGCTGGTGCCATTCTCATAGTCTCATTGAACTTCGGTATGCAATCAGGAAGAAATGGAGATGTTGATCCCAGTCTTGTTGATACCTGGATACAACATTTGACAGATATTTTCCCATGGTCCTGTTCATCCTCTCCACTATTCCATTAGATTGAGGAATCAGTGATGTTGTTGTCCTGGCCTTGTTGATGCCCAATACTTCAGACATCCGAGAAAACACAGCAGATTCGAAGTTTCTCCCTTGGTCTGAATGTAACTCCAATGGAATACCAATATGACTGAACTCCTTCACCAAAACATCAGCTACAGTAACTGCCTCCTGATTTGGCAGGGCATAGGCTTCTAGCCACTTGCTGAAGTAATCCATTGCAACCGAGATATATTTGCTTTCATCATCAGTAATTGGAAACGGTCCAGCAATGTCAATTGCTATCCACTCAAATGGAGCTTCTACATTGTACTTCTGCATAGGGGCATTGGAAGATATACTTATGCACAATTTCGGCACAAGTTCTTGACATCCTCTTTTGAATTAGGCCAGTAGAACCTCTCTCGTACCTTTTCCAGGGTCTTGTGCACTTCAAAATCCCACCAGAAACTCCATCATGTAGCTGTCTCAATACTTCTGGAATTCTCTTTCTTGGGACAATGACTTGTAGTCGTCTCTGATCACCTGCTGCATTTTCCATCACCCTCTTCAAGATTCCTACATCTTCCACAATCGAATCCAATTGCACCCAGAGGTCCTTCAGCATTTCTCCTCCCCAGTAATCTGTAGCTACAGTTGTCCTGTTCACAGCTGCGTCCTTTCCCTCCTGGCATGAGCAGTGCTTGCAGTCCTTGTCACAGGGTCTCCGGGAGAGAGCATCAGTATTTTGATGACTTTTTCTAGCTCGGTGAACAGATTTGAAGTCATATTCTTGCAGGTGTTAGATCCATCTGCCAACTTGTCCTTCAGGAGATTTGAAGCCAAGTCAAGGATGCATGATCAGTCCTTAGCAGGAAGTGACATCCATATAGGTACTTATGGAAGTGGCTAATTGACTTCACTACTGCCAACAATTCTCTTCTGGTGACACAGTAGTTGTGCTCTGGTTTTGATAGCACTTTACTCAAATATCTGATGACCTTTTCTTCCCAATCTTGTTCCTGTAAAAGTATTCTACCAATAGTGGAAAACCGCACTTCTTCTTCTTCTTTTTCTTTTCCCCTTCTGCCGCTACAGCTTAGGGGTCCCAGCCTCGGTCCACCTCTTCCACACCTCCCGGTCCTCAGCCATTCTCCTCATTTTCCTCATGGAACTCCCTCTCTCGCGACCCAGACTTTCAAGATAACTCTCCCAATTCATTATCGGTCTACCTTTCCTTCTTTTTCCCTCTCTCCTGGCCTCCACCACTTGCTTTACTCCTCTATATTCCTCCATCCTTCTGCACTTCTCCTCTGTCAAATTTGTTAATGGCTTGGCTATCCCAGAGAAACCCATCACAAATTGCCGGTAATATGTGCAAAGACCAAGGAAACTCTGTGCTTCTGATTTGTCTTTGGGTACAGGCTAATTTTTCAAGATCCATTGACACTCCTTTATCAGAAACCACATATGTCCCAGATAATTCAGTTGTCTCTTGAACAGGTTGCACTTCTTTGGGTTCAGTTTCAAGTTCGCCTCTCTCAGTCTCTGGAATACTTCCTCCAGATTTTTCATGTGATTTTGGAAAGACTTACCCAGAACAATGATGTCATCCAGGTAAACCAAACGTGTTTCTCATGACAGTCCCTTCAACACACTTTCCATAAGTCTTTCAAAAGTGGCCGGAGCATTACATAACCCAAAAGGCATCACAGTAGATTGCCAAAGTTCCTCCCCAATTGAACAATTAAAAATGCAGTCTTCTAACCTAACCTTTGCTTTGTCTTCAAGCCCAACTTGCCAGTATCCACTTTTCAAATCCAGTTGAAAACAACTTGCAACCTTCCAGGCTATCCAGTGTGCCATCAATTTGAGGAAGAGGGTAGCTGTCCTTCTTGGTGATATTGTTCAGAAGACGGTAGTTCATGCAGACCAAAGTGTGTCATCATTCTTCTGCACGAACACCACTGGTGATGTCCGAGGGCTATTTGATGGTTCAATTATCCCTTCACTCTCATCTCCTTGATTATTTTCCTGGCTTCTTCTCGTTTGGCAAATGGAAGTCTTCTGGGTTCTGAATAGATTTGACATCTCCTGTGTCTATTGTACACTGGAAAATGTTGGTTCTTCCTTTTGTTCCTTCTCCAGTGTTGAAGATATCCTGGTGGGAGGTTATTAAATTCTTCACATCCTTTTTGTGATCCTGGTTGAAGTCCCGACAAGATTCATCTAAAAAGTTCTGTAGTCTCACAAAGCTTCTTCTTCTTTGACTGTGCTGATTGTACTTGATGCACTACTGATTTCACAGGTGAACAATGTCCCAACACACTTCCTTTCTTCAAGGTGACTCCATAGTTATTCACATTCATCAGGTGAACTGGGAATGCTGAGCTGGTGAGAAACAGAATTCTGGCCACTAGGACATTATGACCAAGCTCTTCTTCAAGAACTACTGGTTCTAAAATTGCATTCATCCCTCCAGGAACTTTCTCTGTTGTCCTCGCCTGAGTCACAATCTGGCTCCTTGCTGGTATGGTGATTTCCTCCACTAGACGCACCTGTGCTGTACAGTATTCTTTAGGCTGTAGAATGACTTCTTCTTCACCAATGGTCACTGTCTTCTTCATTAAATCCAGCACTAGTCCAAAATTAGAGAGAAAATCCAAGCCCAGTATGATGTCCTCACCGATTTTTGCTATTAGCACTTGATGTGTGAAACAGGCTCTACCAATCTCGAAACTGGACACCATCTCCCCAAGAACACTGACAGCCCATTGCAACTACTCATGAACCTGGGGCCTTCTGCCTACAGGTTGATGGTTGCCCCTTTCCATCAACCCTTTTAGTTTTCCTGCTTATTGTCAAACATTGACTTCTTTGGTCACTTGTTTCGAAGATGACCTCTCTCTCCACAACCCCAACACCTTGTCTCCTTCTCCTCGGTCCTGAGCTTCTCCAATATCCTCTTTATTATTTCCTTCATGAACTCATCATTATTATCTTCCACAGTTACTGCTCAAACACGTGCATGGCCCCTTACCGATTGCGTCACTGCTTCATATTCCAAAGCGTGAGTGAGTGCCTCACTGAGGGTCTGAGGACGAGCAAGTTCAACAACTCATCGAGTTTCTACCTCACGAAGACCCTCCAGGAATCTTCCAACTGCCAAGCTCTCATAAACTTCATCGTCCACAGATGGGTAAGCATTCCTCCCGAGGCAAGCTATGTCGGTTTCAAATTCTTGGAGTGATTCATTTGGCTTCTGAACTCTGTTATTTAATTGGGAATGGTACAGTTGATCCTTATGTCGGTGGCCGAATCTCATTTCCATGCGCCCCAACATTGCAGCCTTCACCACCGGTGTCCATCCATGTATACCTGCAGCTGTATCAAACAAGGCGCAGTAATCCTCCCATGGCATTTTACCATCAAAAGTTGATAGTCCACTGTGCTGAGTTGGCATAAATATAGGCCCATTGTAGTTATTGACTGATGATTTATTTTCTTCTAATTTACTTCCCAATGATGATTTATTTTATTCCAATTTACTTTCCAATGATGATTTATTTTCTTCTATTTTACTTTCGAATGATGCAAATGATGATTTATTTTCTTCTAATTTACTCAACATCAGGGCTCCGGAATCTATTTTGACTAAGAAGGTATGTGAGTCCTCACCCTGAGTCAGTAATGCTTCGCAAAGACGATTTTGAGCCATTTGTATCCAAATCACGCTCTTCGAGTTCGGCTTTTAATTGTCTCACTTTCAAACTTGTGAGTGTTACACCTTTCCCAACCATTTTAGATTGAGTTCCAAAAATATTGCAAAGTTCACAAACGCTTGACCATTTAGAAGACAACATTCGCCAATATATGGACACAAATGTTGGAAAAACAGTAGAAAATTGTACGTCCAGATTGGACTACATCCGAGCTAGCCGTGGCAGTCAGATGCCAGAGATCATATTCAAAATGTATTGCCACAAGATTAACTCTCGATTAAAAAACAAATTATGTCATCAAATAACCCATTGCTGTTTTATTGCAATTTAAAGTTCAATACAACTAAAAAAAAACACCGGTTACAATGGGAGTTTGACTTGCATGTTTATCGAGGGAATCAAATATTGGGGTTACTGGCATTAAACAAAGTGTTCGGAAAGTCACTGTGCACTTGAATTATGAAAATGAACTGAATAACTGAAAATTTCTAACATAAAATTAATTTAATTTGTTTCGTCACTTACATAATTATAATTATATGGGTTATGGCATTTGGTTACATCACTGCCCTCGTTTTCAACTGGAATTATCCCCTCTATTCACTTGGTGACCGAACTCCGGATCTGACGCCCTAGATTACTATTAATGGGGTGCGGTAAACAAGCTGTGTATCGCAACCTATCACACACCATTGAACTTGGAACCGTGATAAGAGAATACATTCGAGGAATCACTGCTGTAGAGTTGCGTAAAGTATTTGAAAAAAAAAACAAACAAATGCAGTGCTGTATTGAAGTGAACGGAGGCCATTCCCAGCATAATTGACAACCCATATAATCATAACAATAAAAATAAAGAAACATATTGATTTTTTTAGTAATTCATTTCATTTCCATAAGTCAAGTACACAGTGATTTTCCTAACACTCTATATTAAATATATGTTATGAATAATATTCATAATGATTTTTATTAAATAGTTGAATGGAAGAGGTAAAACAAACCACCAATACAACAGTTGCAATACGATAATGATGATACTTTCAAGAAATTATAATATAAACTTTACACAATCAAATGTACTAATCAATGAAGCGAACGAATAGAGTATAATTATGATAGAATTATGAATGAAAACACTACTAAACCAGATCTACACCTTACTTCCAAGAGTCTATTGGTGAGCTCCTGGATTCTCTGTTCCTGATTGCCAATAATGGCTTTCAAGAATCGCTCATTCTGATGAGACGGTCTCCCTGTGTAAACCATCAGTTTTCGTTCCATATCAGGATTCACTCTTTGCACCATGATCTGTAAAAACAAATGCAATAATACAATATAGCAATGGAACAAATAATGTTGAGCCATATCTGAAGAAAGAAGAACATTTCTATACAAAACGATGTAAGCAATTCAAAGCATTTCAATAAGAAAATATAGTAGCCAACAAGATGAAAGTGCAATCCAATTTAACTTAGTAATTTAGGACAGAAAACTATTGCTAATTATTGGATTCTGCGCTATATTGTAATAAAAATGATATTAGTGGATCATTATTGTACGGTAGGTTCAAGACCAAACCTGGGAAAAGATGCAGATGGAGCCTCTAATGAGAAGGTGGTCCTGAGATACATAGTTCTAATACAAAGTTCAAAGGAAAAATGAGTGGTGAAAGCCACACATCGATATTTAATTCTCTTGACAATAAATACTCTCATGCAAGTGAAGCTTCCCTGTACGCATGGAGGAGTTGCTGCAGATCTTAGAAACTCACTTATAGTAAAAAAATCAATTTGATCATAGAATTCCTTACATAATGTATCCAGTAATTGGAACTAGGAAATGAATTACAAGTCTTTGAGAAACAAAAAATAAAAGTCATACAACAAATAAAGAATAAGATGAAGGCTATCAACAGAAAAAATAGTAAGTAAAATAACTTTTAGAATTTGAGAAATGTGATCTCTCACTGAACAACAAAAAACATAGCTTCGACCGCCTCTGGAAGAAGACCGAATAGCCACTCTCTGATCAATCTACTGAACAAGGGGTACGATTGGAAAGATCTTACATTGTCAGGCAAACTATTGAAAAATTTTGGACCTAAGAACAAGAAAGATTTTTGGAACATGGTGGATCTTGGTCTTGGCAATTGAGCTCTATTACCATGTCGTGATGATGATCGAATAGTATACACAACTGCGCCAGCATTGCCACTCCTATTAAAGAATAACTGCAAAACTCTAAAAACGTACATATAATTATGTAAGTGGCAGAATATTTAAATTTAAAAAGAGAGGAAAGGATTCATGCAATCTTGTTTTTTTTCATCATTATTCTTACAAAAGACTTCTGTAATCCAGATAGCGGCTTCACATGAGTATGATAAGTACTACCCCAGCAAGTAATAGCATAAACTAAACTATATAGTTTAGTCTGGAGTGCACAAATGCAAAAAAATCTGCCTCATGACACTCAATAGACACAGAGACCTCAAAAAATAGAATCTGCGCTTGAACATGTATAGTTTTTAAGAAATAGGATGTGCTGCTTAAAACTGAGCTTTTCATCGACCATTAAAC
Source organism: Nilaparvata lugens (assembly GCF_014356525.2). Classification (NCBI taxonomy): domain Eukaryota; kingdom Metazoa; phylum Arthropoda; class Insecta; order Hemiptera; family Delphacidae; genus Nilaparvata; species Nilaparvata lugens. The sequence goes on along the minus strand of NC_052511.1, from coordinate 26,452,414 downwards.
CTAAATATCTCACAACATCCGTTTGTGGAAAACTGCTACAAGGACAATCATTTGAATGCCGCCCCTGACAATCAATTGAATGATATTTAATGGGAGAGAGCATTTGAAAACCTTGAGACAGTGAAAAATTAACAATAGCAGACTTTTCAATATTCAGACTCAGCCTATTACACGTGAACCACAATGACAGCATTTCAACATCGTGAGTAACACTCTCCATCAGCAATTGGGTTGTTTTTCACCGTAGGTTAGGGCCGTATCATCCGCAAATTCTGTAAACTCGCCTTTGAATGATGAAGAGTACAGATCATTGATGAAGATAAGAAACAATATTGGCCCAAGGACCGAACCTTGTGGTACGCCACTATTAATTTTCCTCACTGAGCTTTTTTGACTATTGAGGAAACATATTGATGCCTTTCTTCCAGATACGATGCAAACCACTTATGTACCAGTCCTTTTATTCCAACCCTTTCAATCTTCCTGAGAAGAATATCATGATTAACCGTGTCAAATGCCTTTCTTATATCAAGGAAGACACCTGTGACTCGGTTTTTATCATTAGAATTCAAACTATTATGAACCAGCATCATGAACCTCCGAACTGCCATCTCAGTGCTCAGACCTTCCCTAAAACCAAATTGGACATCAGAAATCACATTCAGCTTATCCATGAAATTAATCAATCTAAACTTTACAATCTTTTCAAACACCTTTGAAAAAACTGACAACAAAGATATTGGTCGGTAATTTATTGCCAATCGAAGTAGCTTGACCCTTCTTGAAGATGGGAATAACTCAAGCGATTTTCATATTTTGTGGAAAAATGCCCTCTGCGAATGATTTGTTGAAAATGTAAGCCAGCAGAGGAGAAATAACATGTGAAATTGTCGTGACCAGAGTTGTAGAAATACCATCATCACCTGTCGCTGTACCTCCTTTATAAATAATTCTACTTCTTCACAAGATACTGGAGACCAAAAGAAAGAATTTGAAACGTGATTTGCATTAAAAACTCTATTATATGCTTCCTTTTGGTATATCTCAAACCATTTTGCGATATTTGCTTTTGAGAGCAAAAATAAATAAGTACATTAAAAATTTGTACTATAAATTCAACTATGCAAGTCTTAACAATGTGGAGAAATGTAACAATGAGTGTTGTTTTTAAACTTTGAACAGCTCATCATAATTATGAAATATACATTAGTTAACAGACATGTTGCAGAGCTGTTTCATCTCCAGGTGATGAATGAACAAGATATTGTAAAATCAAAATGTGAAATTCACAATGTCTTGTTCATTCATGCATTAATATTTCATTTTTGTTTGATTTATTGGTATTTACAATAACATGAATATCTTCTAAACAATTTGAGATAACCATATCAATGTGTTTTAGTTAGCATTGGTGTTTTGTTTTAATTTTCTATTGAAATGATGTGTCGCAAAACCATCTTATTAAGAAAATTAGTATTTTTAATTTGAGTAAGTTCCCCAATGATAGAATCCTAAAATAATCCTTGTTAGCTTGCATATTGAAACATATGGAAGTTTTCAAATTTTTCACCCGCTCTGTACAATGGGACAGGGATACCGACAATGCTATTTTTATATTATATTATGGCAACTTGTAACAATCAATGCTTCAAGTGAATTAAATGCTTTATTAAAAATATTCAACGAATACTTCTATCACTGTCCTAACAAATACTTCTATCACATTTTTTGCACAGAAGTAATCTGAGTATGAAATAGGCATACAAATAGAATTCATAAAGTCACTTTTAGATATACGAGCATTATGATATCGAGATTTGTTTAAATGGAATCCACCTCCATTATTCGTTCTATAGATGATGCAAACTACAGTTCCTTACATCTGCCTTCCTTCTTTATTCATTCTCACTTATCCAAATAAAAAGCATGCATGCTTTCTGAAAGATTCTTCCTCTTATTCAAGTATGGAAACTCTTGAGAATTAAAATTGTTATTCTAAAATTAAATTTTAATAACAATATCTCATATTCTTGTCATAACAGAACAGATTTGTTCTGCTAGGAGAGGATACAATTTTGCCAACAGAGATCGTGTGAGTTAATTCTCCAGCCAACTTATAATCCAATAGATGAAGGAGTCATCGTCAGATAGGACATAACGCTTGATTTAGGGTTCATCACGTCAAGCTATGCATTAGAATTTATTGAAATCTATTCTTATAGGTGTATGTGTATTTATTAATATTCACATGGAGTAGAAACGATACTGAACTTCATCATGATTTTAATCATTGTCAATTTATTCATTCAGTAACAGCAAGAGGAATATTTCATGACAAAACAATAGACTTGGTTGCACAAATGTCTGTTAAATTTTAACCGTGATTAAATTACACGAGAATCAATCAAATCATTCTTATTTTCAAAACAGCTGTCTCTGATTGGTTCTAGTGGCATTTAATCATAATTGAAACTTAACAGACGTTTGAGCAACCTGGCCATTATTGTTTAACTGCAGTTCAAGTTGAATGAAAAATTTGAATTTCACTAGCTTGCTGTATTGTACTTGAGGAGTTTGAATGTCAAGCTCATTAATATGTTCATGTTATTATGCAAAGTTATTCAAGTTCTTACTTATGCCAGCAGTCGCCAAAATAAAGATAAATTAAGTTTTGATCTAATAATTAAGTTTGAGTTTTGCTTATTTGTTTAACACTTTGTAACTTAATATATTGTAATATTGTAATTTTGTTTTGGCAATAAATTTCAATTTCAATTTCAATGTTCGTTCAATTACGAGTTTCCATTAAAAAAATTTCCTGACTATTCACACATAGAAAGACAGAATATGAAATCGTTTTCTCGACGGTGAACTGCAGTTCCAGAGCAAATATGATCAATCTTGAAATTATTTATAAATTGAATCTCATAGTTCCAATCTTGATCACTTCCAAAGAAGCTCAAATTCTACCCCAATTTGGGGGATACTATCCAATATACAAGGAGGTACTGCTTCTAATGACCTCACAAATTTCTACAATAAAACATTATTATTCTCACAATATTAATCACGAAATTATATCAAAAGAAAAGTTGATAATTTAAAGAGTACCTCTTTCCCTGAATCATCAATACACACAGTGGAATAGCCCTGCAAATTTTTGACCAGATTTTTGGTAACGTTTTCATAAGACTCGACTTGGAACAAGAGGCGACAAAGCTGAAGCCTCTGGTACTTCTGGCTGGCATAGGACAACTCCAGCTCATTCTGGATATCATGCAATTTCTTTCTCAGATCGTAGTTGCATTCAGCCAGGTTCTTAACCTGAAACATCACAATTCAAATTCAAATTTATTTCACCAAATTGAAAACAATACACTACATTAATACAATATCGTACATACACTTGTGTAATCATAATTTATACATTATAAGTAAAAAATACTCACTAATATTCCAATCAAAACATAAATTCTTGAACTAAAAATAACACGTTTTCAATCTGACAATAATACAATAATTACAAAAAACGAAGCCAGAAACCTCAATGAAATCTCACAAATCTCTATGATAATAAACGTTATCATTATCTAAAGTAGGGTTTACATAGTTAAGTTCCCTTGAAATAAAGGAAACTACAGAAACTTGAATTCACTATACCAATGCAAACTCTTCTTCAAGTTTTGAATCGACAAAACATGCAAAACTCAAACAAGTTCATCATCTATTTGAGTCAACAAAACTTGAGTATTGCATTCAACTTGAAGGTACAATCCAACTTATAATCGGAGAATGAGATAAAAACAGTTGTCAATCAATGTAGAATGCATAAGAGCAACTGAATATAAAAGTTCAATGCAGATGAAGAATACTTAACTTTAAAATAAATTCGATTTATATTCTTGGATTAACAACTTTTCACTTTGTAGACTTGGGAGTGGCCGTAGCCGAGTGGATCAGATGCTGGCTTTGTGATTCAGAGGCCCGGGTTCAAATCCCGGCCCGGGCAAGATATTTATCTCGGGCCACTCCCGTGTATCGGATGGACACGTTAAGCCGTCGGTCCCGGCTGCCTAAAAAGTAGTCGTTAGGTCATGTCAGAGGCCCTGAAATTGATCAGTTGCGACCTGGAAACTCTGACACCAGACCTGAGCCAGCCAGGTCACTCGATATTATTATTATTATTATTACTTTGTAGACTTTTGAGATTATGAAAACTTGAATTCAAGTTTGCAAAAGTCGTACATTTTGCAAAAATTACTGTTTCAAGTTTTATTGAAGTGAATAAAACTAGAATTCAAGGGAACCTGACTAATGAAAACGCCCCTTAACGATCATATCAACAAAAAAACGATGATCGAACCGACACAATCAATATCATTCATTGAAAGTGTCATGCATGCAAATAGATCCAAATTGATCTGATAATAGAATGAGTTTTATTAATCTTGAAAAAAATCAATCTCAGCTCAACACATATTACAATCACATGTGTCCAGATTTTATCTAAATGTTGTTTTCATCTTTTTCTCAAATCATCCTATTCCTTCTAAACCTTTTTATCAGATAAAGTGGGCATTCTTCTCAGGACAATTTATCAAACAAAACCTATGATGAAACCTATATCAAACCACAAACGATTAATACAAAAATTTTGGATTTTCAAAATTAGTGTGAGCGTGATTAGCATTCATGAAGAGCACATGCGTTTACCGGTTCTATTTTTTCTCATTTCTTCTAGATTTTCATTTCAGCTTACCTAATTTATTTATAGAATCTCACTTGTTCATTATTCATCAATATTCAACCAACAATCTGTCTTCAAGAATCCAAATTATGCTTTCACTCATATCGAAGAATCAAAATTTTATTATTTTTTAGTTTGTGGATACATATTTATTTAGCATTCAGGGTGGGTGAACGGTGGTGGGTCCGAGAGCAGCTTAATATCTCATACACTAAGATAATTTGACCGGGGATCCTACTCAGATTGAAAATACTACTTTACTATGAGTTTGAAAATATGGTCCGCCATCTTGGATCCGCCATGTTGAATGCAACTTTATTTTTTTAAATGGGAAGGTGGTCATGAGATACATGATTTCGATACAGAATTTTCAAGTGAACGACTGGACTTTCCCATTCTTGCTTTTGACACACATTTCAATTCTTTGAGCTGACTATGATGATGATGGCTGTGACAAACCTGAGAAGAATCTGTAAGAGCAATAGAAGCTTTCAAAATTACCAGGCAAGGATTAAAACTGAAAAATAGTGTACCAAACAACATGAATAGATGTGAGTCATTTATTGAACATAATGTTTTATTCAAATGCAAAATTAAACAAAAAATTACTCACTTTTTCAAATAAAACATGAAAAATGGGAAAGTTGAGTTATTATGGTTTTTATAGTGAAGTTATTGACAAAATTACCGTATTTTGCGTTCAATCTAATAGTAGTGTAAAAAGTAGTAAAATAACTTTGGTGAATAGAGTTGAAAAATATTGCTACTTTGATTAAACTCTACTAATAGTACAAATCAAGCTTTCTGGAAATAAATTGGTATGTTTACTTACTTATTACATCTTATAAAAATTCAAAAAAACATGTTTTTTTATTTTAAACAGCATGAATTTTCAAATTTCCATATAAATATTGGCCTAATAGGTACCCTACCTAAGTTCGCGATGATATGTTTTATGCACCATATTTATTTATTCACCGCCATGATACGATTTGTAATATCGATCCATAAGATCGTGGCAGTTTTCTTGACAGAATAACCTCTCAATAACGAATACCTCTCTGCATCGAATTTTTCCTCGGGATAATCGACTTCGTTATACAGAGGTTCGACTGTAGGCTATTGATGGAGGTTTAGCCATTTGGAAATCTTCCCGTGCACCCTCATTAGCTGTTCTCGGGCATAGGGCACTCCTCCACGATGTGCCTCACAGTCTGGGCCAGATAATGGGCCTTCCCCATTTATGCATAAAATAGGCACATCTACCATGATGGATCCATCTATATTTTATTTGATAGATTTCCAGAGTAAAATGATTACTTAATCTCTATGTATGTGCGTGAGTTTTCTTTGGCTTCAATCTATTGATAGATTTGGTAGTTTTTAAATATAGGTCCCAGCAGTGAATCGGGCCATTTTGAAACAACTGTTAAAAATCGATAAAGTTTTTAACAAAAATTTAATTCGTATCACCGTAATCTGCAAAGAAAAAATAATTATTTCATTAATTTACAATACGGTTCATTTATTGAAAATTACGTCCTCTCGCTGAGCATTCGTGGAGGCGTTGCCAGAAATTGTCCAAAATCGCCCGATTTGAGCTTGACCGAAATCAAGTGAGCTCATTATGCATTTGACGAGATTAGATTACATGTAATGTAGTTCTGACCTGTTCGATTAGCTTGCGATTCTCGTTGGTTAGTTCGCCCGTTCGCTGGCAGAACTCGCAGCGAGGGGCCGTGTAATTTTTGCGAAAATTCGGAGAAAATCCAGCAGGAGACGTTTGCGGAGAGCTATCACCCAACGGCCTACGGTTCTTGAATGGACTAGGTGTCTGAAAATTAGTAATAGTTCAGTTGAATTTTTGTTTATTCTTTTCTAAATTATTTTTTGATATTACAGTATAGCTTTTTAGACGTCTTATAATTTTTGAATTTTCAGTAAGTCTGAATAATTCAGTTATTTTTTTAATTTCAATAAAATTATAATTTATTAAAAGATTGCTGTTTTACTCGACTAATAATTGAATAAAGAATAATTCAATATAACAATTGTTTTGAAACAAAGATAGTTTTAATCATTAAACACACTAGTTAACATGAATGCATGGCTCGACCTACATTTATGAAGATAATATGAGATGCTTAATGCAGAATTAAAACTATTTATTCACTATTTGAAAGCATAGGCGCCTCCAAGAACCTCCTGAAGAGACACCTACAACAAAAGCCATACTATATCCTGCAGCAATTCTATGATGACGGTGTGTTCCGCAGCCGCAGGGCCAACCAGTGACGACCACGGCGCTGTCGCGATACTAGTGGGATTTCTACAATTATCAAGTGAGTATTTATTTAAGAATAAAGATTATAATAGTGTAACTTGATTTTAAAATAGATTTCTCTAGTGATATAGGCTTATCCACAACCAAGGAGATAAATTAATGAATATTATTATTATTCAAATTTAAGATGATGGAATCGCCAGTCAATAAATAGGAATAGCTTTTCAGTAAAATGTAAGGATTCTCAAGCTTGCATGTATTCGTAGCGTAATCTTTGTACTAAATGCATAGAAATGTGACTGCATATTTACCTTTCCGCCGTAGTTTATGGCTGGTCTAAATACTGGCTGCTCTTTGGCCTTTTCTTCCCACTTTTCCCTGTGATTTCTAACTTCAACCGACATCTTTGATACCATCTTTGTTAATTCAGACTCAATACTCTTGGAGATCGCAGCATGATTAACATTAGCACTTCCCTGCCCCTCATAAACAACGTTTCTATCCTCACTAGTTCTGTAGATTTTAAAATAGGGACTTCTACCCAGTACCTAGGAAAGAAAAAACTTCATAAAGCCGCGATTACACCAAAGCTATTAACAAAATGTTAATAACTTAATCCTTATAGACTCTATTAGATTGAACGGAAATTGACAAACTCATAATTATGTTCATCATGTGTATGATAAGTTATGTTCAATCAATAAGGATTAACTTATTAACATTTTGTTAATAACTTTGGTGTAAACGCAGCGTGACAGATTGGAACTTACACAAAGGCCCGGCTACACAAAAGCCGTGATTATTTTCACGAAAACCAATCAGAGAGGTGTTTTTGAAAAAGACGGTTCTTCTGATTTTTTCTCGTGGAATTAATCACGGTTAAAATTTAACCGGCTTTTGTGAAACCGGCGCATAACCATTATAATGCTGGATTGCAACAACACGGATTAACCAGCTTTAATCAGCAAATCTCGCTTGGCATAGAGATCATTTAAGATAAAATTATCTAGCTATGTGCGACCCAGCAAAAAGTACTAGATGGTTATTAACTCAAATTGAGATCCATAGGTAGAATCACAGGTCAAAAAATACAGTAGATTGAATATATAGGCAAAGAATAAACAATCTAGAAGTATAGAAGTTTTCTCTGATATAACTGAGAAAAGTATTGAATAAGTTAGTTGGAGGACAGTCTAAAGTTTGGCGAGTGTTGAAATCCATGCACATGTGACTTATAAGAACAATTTTAATGGGAGCATAAATTTATGCTAAGCACATTGCACGTTGCAAGGCGCAAGTAGAGACACTTATGAACAAGTGTGGGATAAGAAAGCAACAGTGATAAGTTCCCTAAACACTGGACATGCATATTATTAATTTATACGGTGATTGTGTAAAGAGCTTGTTTCTGTTCCATCATCTGAAAGGTACTAGGAGTAGCAGATTAAATAAAGTATTACAGCGTGTGATAAAATAGCCACAATTAATTTAGGTTACAAGCCAAAATCAGCCTAGAGGCTAATAATTGCTAATGCATATGATCAATATTGATGAGTTATTCTGGAACTTACCTGGCGGTCAGAATTGACATATACAAGCTGATAATCTGCATTGAAGCAAGTCATTCTATTCTCTGAAAAACTGAAGGGCAACTGATAACTTATCTTAGTATCCTTTGATCCGATTGATCTTGGATGGATGTAGTCGCCTAAAATCATCTGATCGAATTCTCTCCAACCTCTAGGAAAAATTCCAATAAAGTCCTTGGAGGTGGGTTTGTACTGTGAGCAAAAGAAACTGGTCATAATTAAAGTAATAATCATAATAGTAATAATAATAATAATTATAATGAGTGAGCTGAGCAGAGGTCTGGTGTCAGAGTTTTCAGGTCACCACTGATCAACTTCAGAGCCTCTGACATGAACTAACGACTGCTTTTTAGGCAGCCGGGACCGACGTCTTAAAATGCCAATCCGAAACCCGGGAGTGGCCCAATAAAATATCTTGCCCGGGCTGAGATTTGAACCCGGGCCTCTGAGTTATAAAGCCAGCATCTAAATCCACTCGACTACGACCACTCCGATAATTGAAGTAACATAAATAGAAAACGAAAGTTACCATAGACACTTTCCACAATTGAAAATGTAGGTACCTAGGCTATTTTTTTAGCAAAGACAAGATGTTTGATTGTTTCAACTGATAAATTATTTATTGAATATACTGTAGGCCTAACTATATTTTAGATGACTAGTTTATGACCGACTTGTGATGACACATCAGTGTTCAATGTTTTAGTTGTGCTTCAACACAAAATCACTTTAAAAAGGATGATTGAAAAACTACTTCTATTCAATGCATAAAACTCAAGATCAGATTTCAAAAAATATTTATTTTTGAAACATATCTAGATGATCAGTCTGCTTTCAGAAGCCGAAGCGAGTAGACGTGTTTTGAGAAATTCATGTAATTATTATTCAAAAAGTATACCATCAAACTGTTGTGTCAGTGAAAACGGCATTGCCGAATTGTGAGTGAGAGTGAGTGTGAGTGTGTGTGTGTGTGTGCGCACGCGCGCGTTGTCAGCAACTATGACTGTAGCCGAGTTCGGATATTGCTGCTTCGGTGAGTGCTGAATCGGTAATTCTATTGAGAACTGAACTATCGTAACTATGAACGGTGACGATAATACGACTATTATTACTATAACTGAAGATAATAAACCTGTCTCCTACAAGGTTCGAACTGATAAAATTTCAATCAAAATGCGAAAAACTTTTATTTAAAGCTTGGAACGAAGCTAATAAAAAATTCCAGCAATCAGAAAAAATAAGTTCAAAACTTAAAATTCAACTTGAGCAGCTTCAAACTAGATTATCAGCGTTAGAGACTAAATCTAAGAATGAAGAAAAAAATACGGATAATTATCATACCGATGAAGAAGAATTATCTACTGAAACAGAATGGATTCGTCAAAAGCAAAGAAAGAGGAAGAGAGAACAATCTGACTCACCTCCAACACAATCATCCAATAAGCAGAAAGTTAATTCACGTAGAGAAACTGAACTACAAGAGAATTTTGAGCCAAAAAATACTCCTAGTATCAAGCAAGTTAAGAGACCTCCTCCAATTATACTCTACAACATCCAAAATTATTGTTATCGTATAGTAACTGATACAGCACTTACAATAGTATATAAGCTCTAGTAATTAAGATTCTTTGTCTCATTTCTGTATTTTGGGCAGTCACTATGCCGGTTTGTTTCTTTCTGCCAGGATGAAAGGCTGTGCACTTGGTTCCAGAGTGATGAGGGTAGGTCGCAGATGAGGAGTTATACTCGCGTTTTGGATTCGAGACAGTTGGTCGCGAAAAAAAAGTTAATTGAACTTTACCGAAACGTCTGCGGTCCCGTTTGTTCGGGCGCCAGTTAAGTAAACGGAACACGTGACATCCTTTATAAAAATATTTATTCAAGAAACAAACCGGCATAGTGACTGCCCAAAATACAGAAATGAGACAAAGAATCTTAATTACTAGAGCTTATATACTATTCTAAGTGCTGTATCTGCTACTATACGATAACAATGGGTATAACTCAAGACTATCAAGTAGTGTATAAGATTTTGAATGAAAAAATAAAAGACTCTTATAAGATCACACTATTGGTAGCTTAAAACTAAACGTTGAATCTGAGGATTGTTTATTATTGTTTATTGTTTTGAAGGGACGGATTCAAGGATCCAAAGGTTCAAAGAACCCCACACGTCAACCGAAGCTTATTGTGTTCCCAAGTAGTATGTTAGTTAGGTAAACCAATACCTGTGTTCCTTACAAGAACCAGGAGTTTTTCCCTATACTAACATCCCATTCATCACCAGGTTGCTTGTTGCAATCCAGTGCGATATGCTGACAGTCTCTTCAGACTGATTAGTTCCACTCCTGGCTTTCTTTGAAGGTCCTACCGCTGAGGAAGGGGTGGCCAAGTTGCCTCTAGGGCACCCGGCCACCCCTTCCTGTTCCGGTTTTTGCTTTTGCCCCTCCAAAACTCTGCAGGGTGAAAAGCCTCACCTCTTCCAAGAAGTTTTGCCTGAATGGCCGCCCTTCTCTGAACAGTGGTGAGTTTTGGTCTTTCCACTCACAAACTCTTGACCTACGTGAGTTCCACTACTGGTCTTTTTGTAGGTCCTTCCGCTGAAGGAGCTGTCACCAAATTGCCTCTATGGCACCTGGCCACCCTCGACTTAGCCTCTTCACATACATTTGTGCCTGGAGTTTCACCCATCTCTGGTCTCTTGGGTTTTTCTTTTTGCCCCTCCAAAACTCTGCAGGGTGTAAAGCCTCACCTCTACCAAGAAGTATTGCCTGAATGGCCGCCCTTCTCTGAGCAGTGGTGAGTTTTGGTCTCTCCACCCACAAACTCGTGACCTACGTGAGTTCCACTCCTGACTTCTTTGTAGGTCCTTCCGCTGAAGGAGGGGTCGCCAAATTGCCTCTAGGGCACCTGGCCACCCTCGAATTAGCCTCTTCACCTACATTTGTGCCTGGAGTTTCACCCATCTCTGGTGTCTTGGGTTTTTCTTTTTGCCCCTCCGAAACTGCCCTGATGGGGCAGATCCCGTGGGTTTGACGGCAAGGCAACTTCTGGAGTTGCCTTGAGGTCCATTTTAGTCGCTTCCTACGACAAGCATGGATACTGTGGGTGAATTCTGGTTTTCAACACATTCTTGAGTACGATGATCGAATCAAAGCTCCCCCAACCCACAGGGGGCGAATCTGAGGATAATTATAGACTAGCTACATCATTGCTGAATGAAAAAAAATGAATTGGTCTTCGTTTGAAAACAAGCAAACGAGACCCATTAGAGTAATTGTGAAGAAGTTACACAGCACTTGCAATCCACAGGAAATAAAACAGGAACTTCAGGAAAAAGGATTTAAAATTTTGGATGTGGTAAACATTCTTAAATGGAAAACAAAAGAGCCACTCCCAATATTCATGTTAACCTTTGAAAACACAGAGAGCATAAATAGAATTTATGAAATATGTGTAATTATGGGTATGAAGGTTGAAGTAGTCCCCCTGAAAAAATCGAAATTTCTACCGCAATGTAAAAATTGTCAAACCTGGGGACACACTAAAAAATACTGCCAGAAGGACCCTAGGTGCGTGAAATGCGCTTGTCCCCACATCACTATCAACTGTACTGAGAGTAAAGAAGTTAAGCCTAAATGCTACAATTGTGGGATGGAGCAACCTGCTAATTATAGAGGATGTATTGTAGCACAAGAGTTGCAGGCACTTCGAAATAAGAAAAAAGCAATAGAATCTACTTCGACAGCCAACAAAAGAGACGATCCTATTGTGCCACAGAGAGCTGTAATAAATGACAGTAGAGTTAAGGAGAACCAGAGTTATGCTGATAAGCTAAAAAATGAAGTACCTATCAACAATAACGAAAAGTCAAGTCTTCAAGATTTCAACTTGAGTAAAGATTTGGAACTGAGCATTACAACTCAACTTGAATTGATTCTTGAGAAACTAGTTGTGCAAGAATCAATAGAATCAAGGCCTCAATAAATCTAGGTTAGTTTTAAATCTAGGTTAATTTTAAGTAGGTTAGAAAAACTGGAAAACATGATATCAATAAATACTTAGAAGAGTTAACCAATGAGTCTACTACAAATTTTTCATTATGGAGATCAACCAGGAAACTGAAGAGACCTCTTGAACAAGTTACACCAATAAGGAAGAATCAAGATTGCTGGGCAAGGAGCAATAAAGAGAAAGCCGATTTGTTTGCTGATCATCTGGAAAAGGTTTTCTCACCTCATGAGGAAAGAATTATAGATGAGAATCCTCATCATCTTGGAGCAGGAGTCATCACTCCAAAATCGCCAAGGGAGAATATGAGATTAAAAATTTGAGCAGAAAGAAAACGCCAGGTTTCGACTTAATAACTGGAGAGATTCTACAGGAGCTCCCAAGAAAAGCAATTGTGAAGCTATGCCATCTCTTCAACGCTTCATTCCGATTGAAATATGTGCCAAGTTTCTGGAAGGTAGCCGATGTCATCATGATACTGGAAAGTCACCACATGATGTAACCTCATATAGGCCAATTTCACTACTGCCAGTAATATCAAAATTATTTGAGAAACTTCTACTGAAAAGATTAATGGCGAAACCTGGCGTTTTCTTTCTGCTCAAATTTTTAATCTCATATTCTCCCTTGGCGATTTTGGAGTGATGACTCCTGCTCAAGATGATGAGGATTCTCATCTATAATTCTTTCCTCATGAGGTGAGAAAACCTTTTCCAGATGATCAGCAAGCAAATCGGCTTTCTCTTTATTGCTCCTTGCCCAGCAATCTTGATTGCCTTATCTGGACGATAATGAATTAATTCCAACCCATCAATTTGGTTTTCGAGATAAACATAGTACAATAGATCAGGTGCACAGAATAACAAATATTATTGAAAATACATTGGAGAAAAAGAAAGTTTGCTTTGCAATTTTCCTTGACGTTGCACAGGCTTTCGATAAAGTATGACATTCAGGATTGTTCTACAAAATGAACCAGCTCTTACCAACATAATACAGTCTGATACTGAAATCATATCTTCAAGACCGTTATTTCAGAATAAAACAAGATGATGCTTTTTCATCTCTTAGAGAAATCAGGGCAGGAGTTCCTCAAGGAAGTGTGCTAAGTCCCCTCTTGTACCTCCTCTACACATCTGATATACCTCAACCCGTAAACGTAACAGTAGCAACATTTGCTGATGACACAGCAGTTTGAAACTGTTGACGTTTCTACAGAGAAATTGCAGATGGCAGTCAACAGAATCAATGTTTGGACAAAGCTCTGGCTTATAAAATTGAATGAAGCAGAGTCAGTTCAAGACAACTTTACAAACAAACGAGTTCTATATATCCCCTTAACACTCAATAGGGATATTGTACCCTAGTCCAACACTGCAAAGTTTCTAGGCATGACGCTGGATGCCAAGCTTAGGTGGAAGGAGCGTGTGAAGAAGAAGAAAAGAGAACAACTTGGCATAAAATTCAAGAAAATGTACTGGCTACTTGAGAGGACATCGAAGTTGTCAAATTATAAGAAATTGCTTCTCTACAAGCAGATTCTCAAGCCGGTGTGGACCTATGGAATTCAACTCTGGGGCTGCACCCGACCATCCAATATCGACATCATCCAGCGCTTCCAGAATAAAGTACTCAGAAGTTGTGTAGACGCTCCTTGGTACATCAGGAACTCTGATCTCCACCGCGACCTGGGAGTGGCGACAGTCATCAGTGAAATCCAAAGATTTGCAGAAAAACATGAGAAACGACTTGATCAACATGTGAACGTGGAAGCAATCCAGCTGGTGACAGGACAATAAGGCTGGAGCCACACGAAGTCTGTATCTCTTCATAGTGAATGATTTAATAGAATCAACAGTTGCCAACAGTTTGTAATTGAAATAATAACATTTTCTCGAATCCGAGCTTATTTTCAATTTTAGTTGAAAATGTTACTAAACATTAATTAAAGAGATTTTCATGCTCAATCTTTTCCACTTGGAATTTTTTGTTTAAATTGTATCTGAAGCCTGATAATTGGGAATCTAAAATCAAACTTTGCATAGATGGGGCGGAGCTCCTGAAATTTTTACAGATATGGGACTTGTGGCAATTGATAGAGCTTATCAATGACTATTTTAGGTATAAATTTGATCAAAATCGTTGGAGCCGTTTTCGAGAAAATCGCGAAAAACCCTGTTTTTGACAACATTTTCACCATTTTAACCGCCATCTTGAATTGCATTTGATCGAAATTGTTCGTGTTGGATCCTTATATTGTAAGGACCTTAAGTTCCAAATTTCAAGTCATTCCGTTAATTGGGAGATGAGATATATTGTACACAAACGCACATACACTCATACACACACACAGATACAGACCAATACCCAAAAACCACTTTTTTGGACTCAGGGGACCTTGAAACGTATATAAATTTGGAAATTGGTGTAGCTTAATTTTTTCGGAAAGCAATAGGCTACTTTCCTTACGTATGGTAATAGGGCAAGGAAAGTAAAATGGAACACATACGATTAATACAGCAAAAATGCCTCATTTTTTCTGCATTTTGCTTGAATACGCTACAATTTTATGCATCCTTCTATGAAGACACGAAGCACCAACTCATTATATTTATTTTTAAAAATAATTAATGTATTTTCTATTATAAACTGTATTACAAATTAATTGATAACAGGTAAATAACAGAGAGAACAAAACTTCAACGCTACTGTAGTGAGGTCCACGTTATAATGACAGTATTTGATCAACTTTGGTTTTGCTATCCTTGTCTATCATTCGAAAAAACCGGTGGTACTATCCTTTTCTATGTCCACAACGATGCCAATTATGTTTTTGACTGTGTAGAAATATAATTAAGTAATTAATGCAGAGAATCGGCATCACTATTCAACTATTCTTCTATCTTTATCAACTGCCATTATAACATGGACCTCACTATAAATCACCGATTGCAGAAATGTCAGATAACTTTCAAAATAAAACTAACTAAATAATTTTATGTTTTAAAAACAATTCAACACAATAAACAAATATAAAAATTAAATGAAAGGTTTAAGCACTGACTAAAGTTAGGGGCGCGGAGCATGTTTACGGTATTGTAAGTAGTTTTAGTTTAGGGTTACAAGCAAAAATTAATTTTACGTTATTTATCAATATGGGGTGCTATGAAAAAATGTAATAGGCTAACAGAAGTACCAAAGTATGGGATGCTTTTTGAATTGGTAAGTAAAATATTATTGCAAGTTCAACATTAGGACTTAAAATTTTCAATTTCAAATTTAAATTTGGCCTTCTTGTGTCTTTGATGCTGTTTAGTAGATTCAACTGATTCAAACTAGCCTAGGTAGTTTTTTATCACAATAGAAGCTTAAATGTTTTGTATTATTTTATTTCTTACCTCTTTGTCAAGAACATAATTAATAGGCAAATACATCTTATCCAAGAAGTATTGCTCCTGAACATCTACAAACTGAACAAACACTTTCTCGCTCGGAAACATTGTTAGTTTAAGCCAACTTTTAAAAAACCCAATGAAGGATTTATAATATAGCCTACTATTGTAATGTATTATGATATTGTTACAGCATTCTATCACAAAAACATAAACATACACTTTATGAAATGAATTAATCAAAAGAGATGAAATGTGAATCAAATAATACTGCAGCAAAAGTTTGTTACACAAATTTAATCAAAACCGCTAACACACTACACTCTTTACATTCATTTCATTTCATCACGTTGAAATTTGAATAACATGAGAAACAGAAACAGAAACACAAAGAACTTCAATGCGCAATGCCAGGCACTGAATTCTTTACTAACCAGGTGCGTAGACGCGCGTCTCGCTGTAGGAATTCTCCTCTAGCATAGAGAAGTTTGCGCATGTGCTATTAACTTATTTGTTAGAGCAGTTCCGTTCACTGTGATATCTGTTTCTGAGCTGTGACTGGCATTCAGTGGAACTGCAACTGATTCACCAATGTAAGAAAACACAACATAACCTCTTTATCAAAATCAAAACTTGTAACATAACCTACTAGTAGTCTCTTCTCTGTATAAGGCTACTTCTATAAATAGAAATCTCAGTAGCCTTTTTGACGTGACAACGTCTTATAAATTGGTTTGCCGGGTGACACTTCAAGAAACTGTGTTACGTTCCCACGTTATGCGCTCACAATGAGAGCGAGTGAGAGCGTTCGTTTCGGTTTACGGTCGTCTGGAAAGAGCACGAATAGGAGCAGTGGCGAGCAACCACCAACCAGCAGCGACCCGAAGCATTCACCTGGAGAGAGAGTGAAACGGAGCTGTCAACCTGCGCAGGCGCCGCAAGCAATCTCCTGCGACTGCGCCACTACTTGCGCCACGAATATGGAATTCAGTGCGAGATTCTTTGTATAAATTGATGTTTTAAATATAATTCTTTGTATAAATAAATGTTTTAAATTGTTACTATTACTTCATCCTTCTTCCTACTATACGAATGAATATTCACATTAAAATTATTTTACCACTCTAAGTGGTTGTCACGTAAAACTTTCGCCCGTATACCGACTTTACAGGCAACCAGCCTTTTTTGAATAATTTTATCACAACATGTTTCAACATTGATGCCATTATCAAGTAAAAACGCACTACTTCATATCACTTGAAAATGGCATCAATGTTGTAACATGTTGTGATAAAATAATTCAAAAAAGGGTACTGAGATTTCTATTTTTATTTCTACTAGCAGTTCTGTGAACAGTAGACCTCGCGCAGTTATAAGCCACAGCTTCCTCTTATACTGTCCATCAGAGTAAATCCTGTCTGTATGTCGTGTCGACGAGATATCGGTGTGAAAACAGCTAATGGCTGTTGGGGTTAGTGTATCAAAAATGCTCAAGAAAAATAGAACAAAAAATCAAGACATACTGGCAACAGGTCAGCCCAACTTCAAAGCAGAGAAAGGTCGAGAGACAATACTATGTTATTTTAGGTTTTTTACCATGTGTTATTGCATGCAATCTATAGTTCATTTATTAGAATTAGTGCATAAATATTAGTGAAAACGGCTAATGGCTGTTGGGGTTGGTGTATCAAAAATGCTATAGTGTGGTCCACGTTATAATGGCAGTGGATAAAGATGGAAGAATAGCGATGCCCATTCTCTGCATTAACTAATTATATTTCTACACTGTCAAAAACATAATTGTCATCGTTGAGGACCTAGAAAAGGATAGTACCACCGTCTTTGTCAAATGATAGACAAGGATAGCAAAACCAAAGTTGATCAAATACTGCCATTATAACGTGGACCTCACTATAGCCTCCACAGAGAAGAAAGCTACTTTGTTCTAGTTTGTGTAGCATCAAAAGCTAATCTCCTTTAAAGGTGCGTATCAATCTTCAATCTTCATTTGTAGGACCATTAACTAACCAGCCAGATGAGCTGGGTAGGTCATCACGTCAATATACAATTTCACACAAAAGTTTGTGACAACACTGTCACGTCAAAAAATAAAACATAATGGCATAGATGGCTAAACACGGTGATGACCGCTAAATGTCAACTATAGACTCCTGAAAAAATTCACTCAAGGAGTAGGGCTAGTATGGTCTGGCACGCAGCCAGGACTTTAGTCTCCTCTTGAACTCACTGTCACTCAAATGACGCACAGATGGAGGTAGCATATTAAACGGTGTACACACGTACGTTTGCCATTATTGGGTGAGCATACGTGTATGGGCTTGCATTCGCACGTGTGGACACTGTTCACTGAGGCATGTGGGCGAACCGGAACCCTGTCGGTATTTTGGCGTGCTCAAAGGCGCCTCGGGCGAGCATTGAATGTACGTGTGGACGCGATTTTGCCATACGGGTGAGGCAAAACGTAAACATTGAAGGCGTCATAACCTAATTCCAATGAATTAAGCCTTGTACACACGTCCGTACAGATTCGCGCGAACAATCGTATGTACATATGCCTCAACATTCACTGTACGTCCTTGTGGACGCGATCCACGTATGCCTCAGCATTCAAAAAGCTATCTGATTTGCAGACGACACAAAGACATGGTAGATGTAGATTTTCCACAACATGACAACAATGGCGTCATTCCATCATTGAAGATAGTTATCACAAATTGCAGCAGTATCATTTTATTTCAATGACTTATATATAATAAAATCAAAAATAAAACTTGACAAACAATGTTGGTGGGTTGAACGATTGTAGGTTGAAGTAAGGAAATAAATTGCTACATGACATAATATTGACAATTCAATCTTTCTTAGGTTGTCAAAACATTATGTTGTTAATATACTGAATCTAATTCAACTAGTTATCTAAACAAAAAATGATATCATCATGAGGGAAGCAATAACTCCACAAGAACGATTGGCTCTAACTTTGAGATTCTTGGCATTAGGCCGATTCATTTGTTGGTTTCCAATATCTATTCAGAATCTCAAAAAAAGAAAAATTCTACAATAATTCCAGAAGTTTTGATGACCTAATCAAAGCACTTAACACTGTCTCACAAAATTGACAGTCTTCTTTAAGGAAATTAGCCATAAATTGAATCAAATACTAAATTGCTGCCCATTTTAAACTAACTCTGCTCATACACATGACAAAACAAGATTCTCCAAAAGATTAGCTTTAAGATTTACCTTCAAGGGAATACTAGTTCAAAGTTTGAATAAATCTCTATAGATAGCCTAGCTATCCAAAACGTATAATATCATATTAAAGATTGCAATTTTAATAAATAACTCTGATTGATAACATGAAACAAACACAAGATGATTTGATAGCCACAGTAAAATAATATTTGAGCTATACTTTCTTGTAGGAACCCTGCAGAGAAGCTTTTTTCACTTAAACTATGCAGTTCTAAATTTGTTAATCATGATACAAATTATATATACTCCATGCATGTTTCTATTTAAATATTTGAAATTCCACATATCCTACAAAATCACAAAAATCCTACAATTTACAATTAGTTATTGGATCACAATTTGATTTGTCATTCATTAACCTAATTCATTGGAATTAGGTTATGACGCCTTCAATGTTTACGTTTTGCCTCACCCGTATGGCAAAATCGCGTCCACACGTACATTCAATGCTCGCCCGAGGCGCCTTTGAGCACGCCAAAATACCGACAGGGTTCCGGTTCGCCCACATGCCTCAGCGAACAGTGTCCACACGTGCGAATGCAAGCCCATACACGTATGCTCACCCGAGGCAAACGTACGTGTGTACACCGTTTTAGGTTAATGAATGACAAATCAAATTGTGATCCAATAACTAATTGTAAATTGTAGGATTTTTTTAATTTTGTAGGATATGTGGATTGTCAAATATTTAAATAGAAACATGCATGGAATATATAATTTGTATCATGATTCACAAATTTAGAACTGCATAATTTAAGTGAAAAAAGCTTCTCTAAAGGGTTCCTACAAGAAAGTGTAGCTCAAATATTATTTTACTGTGGCTATCAAATCATCTTGTGTTTGTTTCATGTTATCAATCAGAGTTGTTAATTAAAATTGTAATCTTCAATATGATATTATACGTTTTAGATAGCTAGGCTATCTATAGAGAGATTTATTCAAACTTTGATCTAGTATTCCCTTAAACACAAAGACAGTAGCTTAATATCAAGAGTTCAGACTGGTTTTTTTGCACAATCCGCGAGAAATAAGGAAAAATTTTTGTGCAAATCCCCCTCCCCCTCCCCCCTCCCACTCTGCGCCCCCCTCTCCTCCCCCCTCTCCTTCTCCCTCTCCTTCTCCTTCTCCTTCTCCCTCTCCCTCTCCCTCTCCCTCTCCTTCTCCTTCTCCTTCTCCCTCACCCTCTCCCTCACCCTCACCCCTCTCCCAGTGAGGACGAGGGGGAGGGAAAAAATAATTTCCCTTTTTCCCTTTTCTACTGTCAAATTAAAGTGAATCCATCTTTCTACATCTAATGCTATACTGACAGATTGAAGTGAATGCTAGATGAGGGGAAAAAATCTCTTTGAGAGGGAAAAATTCCCTTGGTGTCAGATTAAAGTGAATCCATATTTCTAATGCTATACTGACAGATTGAAGTGAATCCATATTACTACAATCTATACTGACAGATAAAGTGAATCCATATACTCTACATCTATGCTGTCTTAGCCACATCTGCTTTCTCCTCCTTCTTTTACTCGCCATCTCTTACCCTCACCCTTCTAAACCTCTCTATTACGAAAGGCGAGTGAAGGAGACAGGCGTTAACTTACTTCCCATTTAGCGCTCCTATATTAGGGAAACGCTTCTCTCTATCGAAGTTAGGAAGGCTAGAGATTTCAAACCGTAGGCATGTGCGCTCGCTCGTCACCCTCTCCCCCGTCTAGACAAATGACACGTGCGCTCTGCTCTCTGCTAGGTTCCTCTAGAATAACTCCTGCATCGAAAACCGTTACATTCCGTTACATGAAAAATGTCTAAATCGATTTATCATCTGTGACATGGTTTACCCTTAAAGTTCATTATAGTTCACTCTCTCCTAATAATATCTCATCCTTTTACAAGATTTATGTAGAAAACCGATATAGTCAAAAATGTCTAGGCTGAAATTTGAAGCTGCAGGTGTTTAAATACTTCACTCTCTCTAATAATATGTCATCCTTTTACAAGATTTATGCAAAAACCAATATATCATAGTCAAAAATGTCTAGACTGAAATTTGAAACAACATGTGTTAAAGTTCACTCTCTCTCACGCAAGTGTTTATGCAATCAATCATAGTCAAAAAATGTCTAGGCTGAAATTTGAAGCAGCAGGTGTTTAAATACTTCACTCTCTCTAATAATATGTCATCCTTTTACAAGATTTATGCAAAAACCGATATATCATAGTCAAAAATGTCTAGGCTGAAATTTGAAGCAGGAGGTGTTTAAATACTTCTCTCTCTCTCTCACGCAAGTGTTTATGCAATCAATCATAGTGAAAAATTTCTAGACTGAAATTTGAAACAACATGTGTTCACTCTCTCACGCAACTGTTTACAAGATTTTTATTTTTCGGCGCCAATATAAAGTCTTTATATTTGGCTAAATCCATTTTTTCTGTATAATTTGCACTACCTGATTTTCGAAAGGTGTGTTCCTTGGCCTCATCCGTTCATGTGAAAACTTACCGTACCTGGGCGTATTTGGATACGATTCCAGGCCACTCGGTGTATGAATAAATTTAGATAGTCAATGAATGGAGCCGACATTGCAGTCTCATGACAGTACCCTCTTCCGAATTTTTAATTGCCTCAGCTATTTCATCACAAACGCTTTTCACAGCTACTCCCATCTCGTTTTTCTTAATAAAATCTCCTATATCATTTTTAGTTGCATACTTTTCTGCAATTTGAAAAATAGCAATAGCATCTTTTGTAATGAATTGTTCAATACCCTCCATAATATTAGCTTTTATTGCACTCACCATTTCAGATAATCGTTTTTCAAACTCTTCCTTTGTTAATGAAGAACTAGTCATTTCTGCAAAGCAGATTCTAAATATTGCTTATCAATTGCCGATGGCTGTGTTTCATTCACTTTAGTCAAAATTTCTGTACTAAGCTGTTTTAATTTAGTATTGAGATAGTTTCTGTCCCACACCTCCAAATTCTTAATTTTATCCGATTGGCTTTTAATTTCTCATCTAAATAAGCTTTATCAACTTTATCATGTTAATACTGAGCAACTGAGATGAAAAGCGTCTGTTAAGTTTTCACTTCTCCTAGAGCAGATTCTAAAGTTAGAGCTCTCTCTGCAATAGCTTTATCGCTATTAGCACTGAAATTTTGTAATGAACTTAGAATATGTTCTCTTTCAATTATGCTCACTCCAATAGTCTTTGTATTTTCCGAAACAGTTGGTTATTTGCGAATCTAATAAAATTTCACAGCTTCACTGATCCTTGTTGATTTATCGATTCGATATTTTCTGTGTTATCGAGTCAATATCACACCGTAAGATTAGCAACAGCAGCCCCACCACTACCGTATCACTTCGACTGAATCGATGTAGAGTCATCGTAACACTAAACATTAGTTTTTGCTTTTTTAGCTCTTCAATTATAGACGCGATCTCAATATCATTCCCGTTGTTGCCAGTAGCTTTGAGGAATAGTTAATTTAATCTGGGAAGAGTGTGTGCCCGTGCCGTTGTT